>NC_057866.1:177569885-177869885 GCF_019393635.1 Dromiciops gliroides | reverse complement strand
GCCCCAGGAGCAGACCTCAAATTTAAAAAATAAGCCACAATATAAGTAAGAATCAGGAAAGAAGCTCCATTGAGAGCTTCTGTCTGGACAGGGAAGAGCAAAACACAAACTCAGATGAGGAAAATACTCTTAAATTGCCAACATGTGAAATCTCAAGAGGTAAGATGAATTGTTCTTAAGAACAAAAAGCCTTCTTGGAAGAGCTCAAAAAAGAATTTTAAAAATCATTTGAGAGAGGTTGAAGAAAAGTTTGAGAGAAATTAAAGTAACACAAGGAAATTATGAAAAAAGAATTAGTAGCTTGGAAAAGGAAGCACAAAGATTGACTGAAGAAAGTAATTCCTTAAAAAATTCATTTGACCAAAAGGAAAAGGAGGTGCAAAAGCTTACTGAAGAAAACAATGCCTTAAAATTGTAAATTGGAGAGATGGAAGCTAATGACTCCATGAGACACCAGGAATCAGTCAAATAGAATCAAAAGAATGAAAAAAATAGGAGAAAATGTGAAAAACCTCATTGGAAAGACAACTGACCTGGAAAATAGATCCAGGAGAGACAATTTGAGAATTATTGGACTACCTGTAAGCAATGGTCAGAGAAAGAATCTAGACACCACATTCCAGGAAATTATCAAGAACTGCCCTCATATTGTAGAATCAGAGAATAAAATTGTCATTGAAAGAATCTACTGATTACCTCCTGAAAGAGCCCCAAAATGGAGAACTCCAAGGAATATTGTAGATAAATTCCAGAAATATCAGATGAAGGAGAAGATACTCTAAGCAGCCAGAAAGAAGCAATTTAAATATCATGGATCCACAGTCAGGATTGCAAAGGACCTGGCAGCTTCAACATTAAAGGATTTAAAGGCTTGGAATATGATAGTCAAAGGAAGTCAAAGGACCTTGAATTGCAACCAAGAATCAACTACCCAGCAAAACTGATCATTCTCTTTCAAGGGAAAAGATGCACATTCCATGAAAAAGGGGACTTTCTAGGTTTCCTGATGAAAAGACCAAAAATGAATAGAAAATTTGATCTTAACATATAAGAGTCAAGAGAAATATAAAAAGGTAAACAGGGGGAAAAGTCATTCAATAAGGTTAAACTGTTTACATCCCTACATGGGAAGATAATACTTATAACTCTTGAGAACTATGTTAGAGGCATTCCCAATAAGATCAGGGGTGAAACAGGGATGTTCATTATCACCTCTATTATTTAATATTGTACTAGAAATGTTAGCTCTAGCAATAAGGGAAGAAAAAGGAATTAAAGGAATTAGAATAGGCAAGGAAGAAATAAAACTTTCACTCTTTGCAGATAATATGATTGTATACTTAGAGAATTCTAAAGAATCAACTAAAAAACTACTTGAAACAATTAACTTTTGTAAAGTTGCAGGATATAAAATAAATCCACATAAATCATCAGAATCTCTATATGTACCTAGAAAATAATAAAATACTTTTATGATTAAAAAAAAAAGAATGACCTCATATGGAGAATAACACTTAAAAAAATTCTTTGTCTGGCAAGTCATTGATAATCAAGAAATACTTTAATTATCACCTAATAGAAAAAATTTTCCTGTTTGTTTTCAAGTAATATGGCATTCATAACATTCCTCTCCCCCACTCCCACAGAAAACACAACTTTTCTAGCTCTTCAGTATTGCAGAAGAAGCAATATGAAACTTATTTTAGCACAAGGTTGAACTTTAAAGGTTAAAACTGCCCATATGTCTAATTCTTCCTGAGTTGGGAATTTTGAGTATAATTTTCATAAAGATAGTATAGAATATAATTGAGGTATGAATGGCTAAAATAGCAAATGCAAAATTAAGAAATGGCTCATGGAAATGACTTTTCTGAAGATCATAGATTTTTGTTTGTTTGTTTTTCAGGCAATGGGGGTTAAGTGACTTCCCCAAGGTCACACAGCTAGTAAGTGTCAAGTGTCGAAGGCTGGATTTGAACTCAGGTCCTCCTGAATCCAGGGCTGGTGCTTTAACCACTGTGCCATCTAACTGCCCCCAAAGATCATAGATTTTAAAAAATATATTGGGGGCAGCTGGGTGGCACAGTGGATAGAGCACTGTCCCTGGACTCAGGAGGACCTGAGTTCAAATATGACCTCAGACACTTGACACTTAATAGATGTGTGACACTAGGCAAGTTACTCAACCCCAATTGCCTCACCAAAAAAAAAAAAAAAGTAAACTTAGGGGGCAGCTAGATGGCACAGTGGTTAAAGTACAGGCCCTGGATTCAGGAGTACCTGAGTTCCAATATGGTCTCAGACACTTTACACTTAATAGCTGTGTGACCCTGGGCAAGTCACTTAACCCCCATTGCCTGCAAAAAAAAATTGAAGTTATCCAACTCAAATAATAATAAAAATAATTAATGAGAAACTCATGAGTTTTTGAGCAAATATTCAGTCTTAAAACAAACAACAAACAAAAAACATATGTTTTTAAAATATTTTGTTACGTGAAATGCCTAAGAAACTAAGTAAATTTGGTTGAACCAATTTTGGATAATTGTCTTATCCTGACTAAATAAAGTGACAACAAAGTATTTCTTCTGGATCTGAGGATGTAAAGAGGAGGAGGAGGGGGAAGAAGAGAAGAAATAGCAGTGTTCTTGAACTTTTGCTTGAATTGACAAATTGGGTCCCCAGATAGCATGCTAAATACAGTTAATAAAAATAAAAAATAAAAAAAAAACCTACCTAAGAACCTGGTTAGTTTAGAATATAAATGGAAAATAGGCGGTCATTAAATTATATTACCAACCACATTACAAAAACACAACAACAGCACCACCAACAACAGAGGAAAAAAAAGGATTTTGGAAAGCATATCAGAAACCTGAAATAGAGGTATCATACAGTAGTGGTGCTGGGAAACTTCAGTCATCCAGACAAGTCTTGGGGCTCTATCTCAGCCAAAGGCATAGAAGCCTTAATGATCACTTCATTTTTCAGAGAAACCAACAATGGAAAATCTATCCTGGTTCCAATTCTCACTAACATATAAGAAATGTATTTTTTGCATGTGAATTTATGGGAACATTCAATAGAAGTGATCTCTCACTCCAAGAATTTATGTTTGAGCTGAGTTAATGCTAGGAATTTTGAGAAAGTACCCTGGATTTGAAGATTGTAGATTTCAAAGGGTTCAGAGAAAGGATAGTTGGATCTATGGACTTAAAGTCTAAAGGAGAAATCAGAAGACACCCCAAAATGAAATTCTGAATATAAAAAATGGAAACAATTCCAAAGAAGAGGAAAAATGGAAATTGATGAAAGAAAATAATACAAATGCTCAGGTAATAGACCAACTAAACTAACATTTTTTTTCTTATTTTTCTGCTATTTTCTCTAGTAAGGGATATGAGCTTTTTAGTAGAAGTGCTAAAAAAATGGGCTAAAAGGCAATTGATACTGAAGATGAATAAGAGCATAAAAAGAGGCTAGCCACTTTGCCCTTGATAAACTCAAGTCACCCAAGCAAGAAGAACTGTATCTTTGACTACTGAGAGAACTGCTGGCTATGATTCCTGAGCCCCTGTCTGTGAGATATGAAAGACAGAGAAAAGGTAAACAGAAGGTTTGCTAAAGGATTAAACATGGTCAAATATTAGCCTTATTTTCATTGTTTTATTGTTATTGTATATCACTGCTTGCATATCAATAACTGATTGCTGGGAAACATAAAACAAATAATTAAAATGACAGTTTATGAACATTTGCTAAAGGAAACTTAGTTGGATGGTTTCATTAAGCAGTGATCATGCAGGACAAGCTAACCATTTTTGGTAGGGTTACTAAACTTGTAGATAAGGGAAATATTTAAAATACATTTTGCTTAAATGTTAGCAAGCATTAGATTACATTTCTCATATTACTCTTATACTTAAGATAAAGAGAGGACATAGTGGGGAAAGGCAAGAAGCCCTGAATTTAAATCAGTCCTTAAACACTAACTAGCTGTGTGACCCTGGACAAGTGATTTAACTTCTCTCAAGTTCATTCTCTTCATCTATAAAATGAAGTAGTTGGATAGCTGAAGTCTCCTCCAGCACTAAATCTATGACTTTATGAGATGGGAAGTAGACTTTCATATTATTAGATGAATAGGTACTTGTTGTATTCTTTATTCAAAGAGTAGTTACTAGTGATTCAATGTCAATTTATCAAGGGATCTCCAAGGGAGTCCTCTAAGGCTTTGTTGGGGATATTTGCAAGTCAGCATTCCTATCAATGGCTTGCATAAAGGCATAAATGGCATCCTTAATAATTACATAAAAAATATGAAACTGGGAGAGGTAGCTAACTTACTGGATGATCAATTCAGGATCCAAAAAATCCTTGACGTCCTATGACATTGGGTTGAAGTAAAATGAAATAAATACAATGAAATATAGCATAGTATATTATTATATATAAAATAGATATAAAATAAAGTATGAATATTTTATATAATAAATATGTAATATATTAAATAGATATAAAACTAATTAAATAATAAATGCATGTTATATGTAAATGAATATTATAAATATGTAATAAAATTAAAATGAAATATAATGAAATAAAATTAAATAAAATTTAAAAATCCATAAGGGTAAGTGTTCTATCATAAACTTGGGTTTTGAAACATAATGTTTTGAGGATAACATGGTGGGAGGTGAGTAATTAGAAGTTTATCTGAAAAAAAATTTAGGGTTTTAATGGACTCAAAGTTCAAGATGTTATCTCTCAGAGTGATGGGCTAGGTAAAAATGCTAAAGGAAACTTGAGCTCCTTTGAGAGAAATGTAGCTTCCAGGAATAAGGAATTGATCATCTCTGTGTACCCTGGCTAGGGACAGACTTCCTTTGGAGTATTATGTTCAGTTTATGTCTCAATAGTTTATGAAGGAAGCTGATAAGCAAGAGAATGCCCAGAGGAGGTTAACCAGGATGGTGAAAGTCCTTAAGTGCATGTCATTTGATGATAAATTAAGGGGAAAGAGCCAAGATGGAAGAGAAAAGGCAGGAATTTGCTTGAACTTTCAACCAACCCCCCTCCACACACCTTTAAATAATGCCATAAAACAATTCCTAAAGCTTAAAAACACACAAAATAATGGAGCAATTTTTTTTTAACCAAAACCAAGTTTTTTAGAAGTTCTGGAAGAAAGATCTTTCACATCTGAATGAGAGTGGAGCTTAGTCCAGCACAGACCCGGAGTAGCGCTGGATCAGCAGAGGCAGTGTCTACTTCCAGAGCTCTAAGGCCACAGACAGTAAAGGGGTCAAACAACTTATCAGAAGGAGATCACAGGATTCTTTTTGCTGGCCCTGGGAGCAGAGTTCTCTTGCTGTGTTCTTGCTCAGATCCAGGTCTTAGTCCCAGGTGGCAATCTCAGGGTAAAAGGGAAGACTAGCATACCAGAGATTGAGGTCACATTGGATATAGGACCCCCATCACCATTCAAGAGCAGAAAAGAGTGCTTGAAATTGCTCACAGACCATAGCACAGGCTAGGAAAGTAGTAAACACACCTCTCCTTAGATCATACCTAGTTGGACAAAGCTCTATATTAACAAAGAGTTAAAAGTCAAGAAATAGACTTGGGAAATGAGCAAACAAGAGGGAAAATATCATAAGAAGTTACTATGATGACAAGAAAGATCTCCTACATCCAAAGCCTCTAACTGAAATATGAATTGACGCAGGGCCATAGAAAAGCTCAAAAAGGATTTTGAAAAACAAGAAAAAAAGAAAGAAGAAAAAATGGGAATAGAAATAAGAGTGAGGTAAGACAGTCATGAAAAAAGTTGATAGTTTGGCAAAGGAGACAAAAAGATGATGAAGAAAAAATTACACTAAAAATATGCTAGGCCAAGTGATAATAGAGCCAGTGAGGACAAGAACACCTTAAAAACAAAATTGGCCAAATGGGGAAAGAGGCAGAAAAATTCAATGAAGTAAAAGAAATAAATAAAAAAACAAAAAAAACTCCTTAAAATGTATAATTAGCCAAATGGAAAAGGAGGTACAAAAGTTCATTAAAGAAAACAATTCCTTAAAAAACTATAATTAAGCAAATGGAAGCTAATGACTACATGAGAAATCAAGAATCAATAAAATAAAATCAAAATAATGAAAAAATAAGAAAATGCAAAGTATCTCACTGGAAAAAGACCTGACTTGGAAAGTGGAATGAGAAGAGTAATTTAAAAATTTGTGAACTGCTTGAAAGCATGATCAAAAAAAGAACCTAAACATCATCTTTCAATAAATTATTAAGGAAAGTTGCCATAATATTCTAGAAGCAGCAGATAAAATAGAATTTGAAACAATCCACCAATCATCTCCTAAAAGAGATCCCAAAATGAAAACTCCGAGAAATATCATAGACAAATTCCAGAACTCCCAGGTCAGGGAGAAAATATTGTATGCAGCAAAACATAACTATTCAAGTATTGTGAAGCCACAATCATAATAATGCAAGATTCAGCAACTTCCACATTGAAGTATAGGAGGGTTTGGAATATGATATTCTGGAGGGTGAAGGAGCTAGAACTACAATTAAGAATCACTAACCCAGCAAAACTGACTATAATCTGTCAGGGGGAAAATGGATACTCAATGAAATAGAGTACTTTCAAGCATTCTTGATGAAAAGACCTGACCTGAATAGGAAATTTGACTTTCAAATACAAGACTCAAGAGAAGCATACAAGGAAAACAGGTAGGACAGATTTAAAGGGATTTAATATGGTTAGACTGTTTACATTCCTACATGTGAAGATAACATTTGTACCTCATGAACTTTTTCATTATTAGGACAGTTGGAAGGAGTACATATAGACAGAGCGCTCAGGTGTGGGTTGAATATGAAGGAATGCTATTTAAAAAAATAAAATTAAGGGTTGAGAGAGCAATGAACTATGAGAAAGGGAAAGGGAGAGGTAGAATTGGATAAATTATCTCACATAAGTGAGGCAAGAAAAAGCTTTCACAGTAGAGGGAAAGATGGTGGAAGTGAGGGGAAGTGGGTGAACCTTATTATCATCAGAATTGGTTTAAAGAGGTAATAACATGCACAATAAATTGGATATAGAACTCTATCTTACCATATGGGCAATTGGGGGGAAGGGGATAAGAGAAGAGGGGTAGTGATAGAAGGAAGGGAAGATTGGGGAAGGGAGTAGTCAGAAGCAAAACACTTTTGATGAGAGACTGGGTGAAATGAGAGAGATAATAAACAATGGTCGTGAAATAGTATTGAGGGAAATAGAGTTAGAAATACTAACTGTGAAAAAAAATGAAGCAAGTTTCTCGAGTAAAGTCCTGATTTCTCAAGCATATAGATAATTGAGTCAAACTTATAAAAACAAGAGCCATTCCCCAACTGATAAATGATCAAAAGTTATGAACATTTATCAGATGAAGTAATCAAAGATATTTCTAGATATATGAAAAAATGCTCTATTGATTGGAGAGATACAAATAAAAAGACGTCTGAAGTACTACATCATATCTATTAGATTGCATAACAGGAAAGAAGAGAAAAATGACAAATATTCAAGGGAATGTGGGGGGAAATGAGACATTAATGCACTGTTGGTGGAGTTCTGAACTGATTCATCCATTCAGTAGAATAATTTGGAACTATGCCCAAAGGGCTACAAAACCATGCATATCCTTTGACTTAGCAAAACCACTAGTAGTTCTGTATCCAAAAAAAAAGAGATAAAAAAGGGGAATAAAGACCTATGTATGCAAAAATATTTATAGCACCTATATTCTGTTAGGAAATAATTGGAAATCTAGGGGATGCCCATCAATTGGATAATGGTTGAAAAAATTATGACATATGATTATGATAAAATACCATTGCATTATGAGAAATGATGAGCAGACTGATCTTAGGAAAATAAAAACAACAACTGGAAATACATATGTGAGCTGATACAAAATGAAATGTGCTATGTACAAATAGCAGCAATATTGTAAGATTATCAGCTGTGAATGACTTAGCTATTCAATTCAGTACAATGATCCATGACAACTCTGAAGGCCAGAGGATGAAAAATGCTATCAATCCCCAGAGAAACAACTGATTGTGTCTGAATATAGATTAAAGCATCCTTTTAAAAATTTTATTTTGCTTGAGTTTTGTGTGTGTTTTCTTTCACAACATAATTAATATGGAAACATTTTACATGACTACACATGTATAACTTATATCAAATTGCTTGCCTTCTCAATGGGGGAAAGGTGCTTGAGAGTATTGAAACTCAAAATTTTAAAAGGAATATTAAAAATTATTTTACATGTATTTGGGACAAAATACTAAATAAATTCCAAAGAATAAAAAGTAGCTACAAATATCAGTTGAAAACAAAACAAACAAAAATTCAAACAATAGAGCATAGAAGACACCTGGCATATGTTATTTTAGTGCTTGTCATGTGGAAGGATGCACAGGCAACAAAAATAAGAGCTCACTTTTTTCATAATTTATGAAGCCCTCCCCATACCAATTCTCTCAGATTTCTTTATGGTAATAATGAATGTACTGTCATACTGTTATTTCCTTCTAGGGTAGAACTTGAACCAGTGGGTACAAAATGTGTAAAAAAAAAAGTAACTTTATGTTTAATGTCAGGATACCTTTTCTTTCTTTCTTCCTTTCTTTCTCTCTTTCTTTCTTCCTTCCTTCCTTCCTTTCTTTCTTTCTTTCTTTCTTTCTTTCTGGGGCAATAAGGGTTAAGTGACTTGCCCAGGGTCACACAGCTAGTATTTGTCAAGTGTCTGAGGCCGGATTTGAACTCAGGTCCTTCTGAATCCAGGGCTGGTCCTCTATCCACTTCACCACCTAGCTGCCCCCAGGATACCTTTTCTAATAGAGCTGTACTAAAGTGAAATTGACTGTTTGGTAAAATATTTAGTTTTCATTGATGATCTCACAACAAATGGATGACCACATTGTGGATATATTATGATGTAGATTCCCTTCTGGAATCAGTTGGACTAAAAGTCTGGAGATAACCCTTTCAACTCAAAAAATCTCTGATTCAGATTCTCTGACTTTGCAGAAGTCACTTAATCTCTCCAGATCTCCATTCTTTCTTTTGGAAAATGCCAGCTTTGATTTATTTGATTTGTAATTCTTTTCCTGCTCTAGATCTTATGATCACAAGTTTTAAGTAATCTTCTTGGCTTCAATAGTTCAAACTGATAGAAAAATATAAATATATTACTACCTCTTCTTTTAAAAATTAACAAATATTAATGAATACAGATCCCATTGTAATAACATCATGTTTGTCATAGTCAAGAGGGCCTTGAAAAATCAGTGATGATTCCATTAGTACTATGCCATGAAAATTGTTATGATTTTGAGAAGTTTATGTTACTAGATTAGGTGGCTTTGTGTCTATTGAAGTGTATCCTCTTTCTATCTGATGTGCTAAAAATCTGCAATAAAGAGAAACTGAGGCACAAGGTTCTGAGCATGATCAATTTATTGGCAAGGCTTGCAATTGAAAATAAAAGGAAGTCAATGGCTTTTCAGTGACCAAAAACACCTTTGAAAGAACACCTTTTTTTTTTTTTTTTTACAATTCATTACATAAGATCCAATGATGCAAACTAAACTAAGACTCTGATTGGTCTATAAGAAAGGAAAAGATTGTGCTATATATTTTCCTTAATCATATTGACTTGCAAGAGGAAGGCTCTGGAATTCATAGTAATGGGAAAAACACAGACTTGAATAAACACTCTGGAAAGTCCTGTACCAGATGCCATTTAATACCAGAAAGACAGAGTGCTAGGCAACACATCTGACCAGGTTAACTCATCTGCCACTCATCTACCTCATCAGACAGGACCAGATTGTAGTCCTAAAAATTAGGGAACCTAAACTCTTACAAACTTTACTACTGAGACCTATCTAATTTAATCCAAATATGATCCATAGATATTAATTTCCATTATTAACTAAAACACATAGCTATTAATCAATAATATAAATTTCACACTATTAATAAATAATATAAATTTTTACCACCCAAAATAAAAATACCTAGTTTCTTTCTGTGGTGAAATGTGAACATTTAGCATTGTCAGTACCAAAAGACACCTAGAGTCTAGCAAAAATCTTTGGAACAGGAAAACAAAAACTACATGAACATGAATCAAAGGTTCTTAAAGAATAAAATCTCAACAGAATTTGAGCAAAGGCTCTGATCATTTCTTATAGTTAAATAATCCCTGCTTTGAAGGATTTCCCAGTGTTGGTGCTTTTCTTTGTAGCATCTCAGGTGCATTTCTATGTGCTTGATTTACATGCCCTATTGTGGTTAAGTATGTGAACTCAGTTTGATTCACCATCTGATAATGGATATTATCAAATCTGGAATGCCCTTTTTACAAGATAGCTATGTGCACCTAACCACATCTTGTTCTCACTCTGAGTATACTGATACAGTTCTCTCACTACTCATGAAAATAACAGAATCCAAATAAAAGGGTTTTTCAAGCAGATTCATTTCTTTTTCAGATTGTTTTCCTTTTCCCCCATTTCATTATTAAATATCTATACCCTATATATTAACAAACTATCTCAATGTTGTGCCAAAGGAACTGTCAGTAATAAAATGGTTAAAGCAAACATTCCCTACATACACACATAAAATATACCTATCTATACACATTTATACATATGCACACATACATACACATATACATAACTACATGAAATATATTAATATATACATATATATATACAAATACATGAAGGGAATACATATATGTATATGTTATTAATAAGTTTATTACATAATATTGTAGCTCAGTGTCATGGGTCCGGAAACAGAAAGACCCGAGATCAAATCCAGCCATAGATACTTACTAGCTATGTGACCTTAGACAAGTTACTTAACCTCTTTTTGTCTCAGTTTGTTCAACTGCAAAATGCATACAATAACAGTATTTACTTAACAGAGTTGTTTTGAAAAATGAATTCATATAAGTAAAGTGCTTCACAAAATTTAAAGCACTGTATAATCCAGCATCACATAGACTAAACAGGGCACTTAACTTCTGTTTGTGTTAGTTTTCTCTTCTGTAAAATGGGGTCAATAATAACATGTACCTCCCAGGGTTGTTATAAGGATTAAAAGAGATAAATTTGGTAAAGCTATTACCATAATGCCTGGCACAAAGCAGATGCTATAGAGTTGCTAGCTTATTTAGTAGTAGTAATAGTGATATTAATATTAATATCAATATTTATATTATTAATAATGATAATCATATATGTACATATACATGTGTATTCTGGATCTTCTATTAAGTATCTGAAAGTCACTTAAGCTGTTGTGATCATAGTGTCTTCTATGCTAAAGATCTCTTAGCAGCCTCCCAACTTAAAAATTACAATATAGTGAGCCCTTTAGGACACCAGGATTTTCAAGGTTGTTATCAACACAGTCACACAGAAACAAATAGAAATGTATGTATTTATATCTTTGTGTGGTGAAATCATTTCCTTTATATATTGCTCTAGATGGACCTCTGGATTCACCATATTCTTGGTCATTTACAGTCATGCATCTTGGATCTCTCAATGGCTTGAAGCCATCATTTTCCCTACAACTGTCTACAAATACCAATAATTGGTAGCACCTGTCCTTTTATTGCCTTAGTGTCCTATGGCAATTCTTCAGTGTTTTTCAAACATTTATCTTAAGCTCCCAGAATATGAAGTCACTGGTCCTTTTCCTAGAAATGATACCTCTTTTCTGTTTGGATGATATCTTAGTATAGCAGTGGCAATGGATTTAATTCTTCCTTGCCATGCTGGAAACATTCCTATACAGTCAAATATAAGGCCACATTAGAATGACCCCACTCTGAATTCTCTCCCTCATATTATTTCTCCCATTGACCTCAAATGACACTCAACAGTTAAGAACACAAACCTATTCCTATTGATGCCTGATGCATATTTATTATATGCATTAGATCAGATAAAATGAAAACACAGTCCAATATGATATTTGTTCTATACTTAGTTGGTATGATTTGTGCCTATATCATGTTTCATCAAGAGGATAAAATGCTTAGAAAACTTCTCCAATCACCCATGGCCTTGAATAAGCTGGACAGGGTTATCTAAATGAATGGGGACTGCTTCCCATATTTTGCATCATAAGGTGATTGACAGTTAAATCTATTCATTCTCAGACCTTCCAGTGTCCTAGGAAAGGAGTAAAATAATGCAATCACATTTTACAGACAAATGATGGTCAAAAATCAATCATTTATCTTGCCAATATCAAAGGGTCCAAATAAGTGATTCCCTATTTCCCTTTTGGTTGAATCTACTATAGTTGAGTCTATAATTTAACTGTCTGATTCTTTTCTAGTTTATTCCATCTCATCATCTCTTGGCTGTTCCTCATTTGTAGGCAGGCAGGCAGCAAGCTAAGGTATTTTTCTTAAGCTGTCTTAGCTCTCCTTTGTATATTTCCCTTTTGTTTGAATTTACTTATAGCTTGAAGAAGCCCTAGATATCTTATCACACATCCACATTTCAGCTAGCTGGGGAAAAAAAAGGCTAGAGACCTTTTATCTTGTTTTCTGTTAGCAGATAATGTAAGCATTAGGGAGGAGACAGCAGTTGAAGACCTATGACAAAGAAACTTAAATACATTTAAAAAAAAAAAAGGCTCCAAGTCTGTGGCTACTTTCACAACCAAGAAAAATCATCCAGGCCATTTTGATTAGTCCTTGAACTTCAAGATCACTTTTCTAAGTATATTTTTAAAAAATGTATGGTTTCCAGAATAGTACCAATGTCTTCTAGGATGATGACACATAAGATTGGAAGAGCTATTGTTATAAGCTGGGATGGTTACCGCATGTTGTCATTCTAAGAGTCAATCTGTTATTCATTTAAACATTTATTAGATGATTACTTGGTATAAGCCAATGGCAAAGAGAGGGAAAACACAGTCTCTTCCCTTAAAGAGCTCATATTTTACTTGGGGAGAACATATAAAAACAAAACAAAACAACACTGAAAACCATTTTGAGGGCAAAGACTTTTATTTTTGAATGGTGGGCTACTTCCTTCAAGCAAGAATACAGCCGTAGTATACTTTGCTTTGCACAGTCCTTTTCGTCTACTGTTTGGTTTAATTTAAATTATAGTTTAAGCTAATTGAAGCTCTATTGAACTCAAAAGATTTTTTTCTCCCAGTTTAGTACCCCCTCCCCAATACACTTTAGTCTCATTTAATTTTTTTTCCATTTGGATTTTGAAATGTGCATGGATCATTATTGTTGGTTTACTGTACTTGTGCCAGCTGACTCTGGTTTTTTGTTTGTTTATTTTTTACTTAACCATACATAACCAAAATCTGTTTTGCCAAACACCATTTCCCTCAATTAGAAATGATCAATCAAAATATTTATTAAAATATTTAATATTTCTTATAAATATTTTAAAATGTGTATTAATATTTATATATGTTCCAGGAACACAGGAAGAAGCAAAAATAATAAAAATAACAAGCATTTCCTGTCCTTAAGGAGCTTGTATTATAAAGGGAGAGACAAAATTTTAAAAGAAAGAAATGCAAAGCAAGTTATATACATTATAAATAGGAAATCATTATTAGATTATTAATCATAATTAATAATTATTAATTTAATTAAATCATTAAAAGACTAGAGTTAAGAGGGTTTGGCCAAGGCTTCATTCAAGAGCTGGGATTTTAGTTAGGATTTAAAAGAAGCCAGCTAAGTCAGTAGGCAGAGTTAAGGAGGGAGAACTTTCCAGGCGTGGGGGACAGCTAGAGAAAATGCCTGTAGCTGAAAGATAGGGTGTCTTGTTCAAAGAACAGAAAACAGGCCTGTGTCACTGGATCAAAGAGGACATATCAGTTAGTCATGTGTAAGAAGACTGGAAAGTTAAGTGGGGGTAGGTTGTGAAGGGCTTTGAATGCCAAAGAGAGGATTTTGTATTTGATCCTGGAAGCAATAGGGAACCACTGGAGTTTATTGAGTTGAAGAGTGTCATGGTCAGACTTGTGCTTCAGAAAAATATCTTTGATGACTTAATGGGCAATGGATTAAAGTGAGGTGAGATCTGCAGTCAGGATTCCATCAACAATTTTGCCAATAATCTGAGCTATAGAAATAGTCCAGGCATAGAATGATGAGGGCCTGAACTAAGGAGGTAGCAACGTCAGTGGAAAAAAGGAAGCATATAATATATGTTGCAGAGGTGAAATCAACAGACCTTCATAGTAGATTCGATATGAAGTATAAGAGACAGTGAAGAATCAAAGATTAAATCCGAGGTTTAAAAATGTAATAGCGATATATGACATGGCATATTCAGGAATGTGTTGGAGCCATCTTTAACCAGCTGGTATAAGCCAATAGTTAAATTTTCAGCATGAGCATTGTACCTTGAAAATCAGCAATCATTCCAAATCAGGACTTGATCTATTGTTATATTGATTATATGACTCTAGACTTTAAAAAAGTGATAGAGAAAATGTTACTAGTGGATATTAAACTTTAAAGTATATGATGTGTACATTTTTAGAAGGCCAATTATTATTAAACATTTACCAGAACATTGCTGCCTATATTGGCACAGAGATTCCATTTTAATTAGAGCAAAAACATGAGCATTTCAGTGTTTATGAAATAGGAAACAAAAAAAATCTTTAGTAAATAATAGAAATAAGATGCAAATGACTAAGATAGCAGAGAAATGTTCATCTCCTTCAGATTTTTGATGCCCTTGAAAATTTTGGGAAAAGAAAAATAGGAGTTTCAATTAAGTGAGCATAGAGAATGGATTCAAAATGCTTGAGGTCAACCGAAGGTTTTTGAAATCAATGAAAAGGTAGTTTTGGAGGAAATTTTAAAAGTGAACTGATAATCAATGACATTTTGACTTTTTTTTCTTCTTAAAAAATCCCATTCAGTTCTGCTACACATCTAGGTCTGTATACTATACTCACAACATTCATTTTTATTACAAAAGAACATTCTCCATTTGTGCTAATCTCATTCTATAGGTACAATGCCTGCTAGAGCTTTGTTTTACTCCTGAAGTCATAAAATAGCAAAGGAATATTTTGTTATTGTAGTGGATACAGTGCTGGACCTGGAGGCAGGAAGACCTGATTTCAAATCTGTCCTCAGGTACTAGCTAGCTATATGGCCTGGACAATTCCCTTAAACCTCTATTCACTTCAATTTCCTTGACTTTTACCCAGGTTTCATAACAGTGCCTATATCTTAGGGCTTTTGTGAGGATCAGATGAGACAATAGTTAGGAAACACTTCACACGGAAAGCGCCTGCTGTGTAAAGTGCTATATAAATACTTCTTTTCTTCCCCTTCCTGTCCCTTCTACACATCCTGCCCCACAGAAATAATATCTTTGTGTTCGAATGCAAGAAATGACTTCCCAGAAACTACATATAGGATCTTTGAATCTAGATTTTCCTCATTTTCCATATGAAGAACAGAAGCAAAGTGAAAGTGAATGATTTGCCCTCTAGATAGTCTGAAAAGGAGCCCACATCTTCCTGACTCCAAGTCCAGTAACCTAGTCAAAATACCGTTCTGCCTCTCTCTTGTCCATAAACATTATTTTCTGTACATGTACTTCTTATTCAGCAGTGTCAAAATGTTTCTCTTGAAATAGTGGATAAAGCACAAACATTCAATTTCCATAATTTAATTGTGGCTTCTTTCCAATTATTCTTATTACACACAGGCAATCATACTGTACATAATGCAACTCATAGGTCATTGTTCCCAATTATTTTGCTTTTATTTTCCTTCTTTGCTGAATAGTATCTTCTGTCTTGAACTTTTCTGAGATGCCTTTATTACACATGAAAATACAAATCATGCCAGATTCTTTCCCCATGGCAGGTACTTAAGAAATATATTTTGAATTAAATTAAATAAACAACATAGCCACACTCAAATACTTGTACTGCAAGCTCAAAAGGATACTCTTGTAGAACTGAGTATAGCCTTTGTGGGTCAACATATATCATCCAAGTCTAGGAAATTGCCTGGGACTTTTGTCCAAAATATTGAAACAAAGATACATCTGAAGCAGGTTGATGTCTAGTCAAATTCCCCTTTCACATGAACATGAGTCTGGAATCTCTATAATTCCATATCCCTTCCTCCCTGCTGAAAGGGTGGATTCCTTAGGTTTAAAATGGAATTCATGTGCATGCCAAAGTGAAAGAGAAAAATGGAGAAGAGGGTTGAAATTCATACCTTTTTCTCCATCTTTCTCTGAAATCTTCAATTCAAAGGTGGTTATTGTGAATTTTTCAAACTGGGAGGATTCTTTAAATTCACATGCGCTGAGAAGGACCGTTGGTGGCATCAGAGGAATTCTCTTACCACTTGCCAAGACAGAGACACATTACTTTAAATATCTCTTATGGTTTTAGTGAAAGGTTGGTCGTCTTGATGTATAGCAAGCTAAGAAGTATCTTTCTGCATTTGTGTCAAACTGGTTTAAGCTTACAACATCCTTTAGCATAGGGAAATCATTGCATCAACATTCCTTGACCCTTAAAGGATAGTTTTGAAGAGTGAATTGTGACTGTGTTTTAAAGAAAACAAATTTTTATGGGCCAGAGAAAATGTCTATCTGCTTTTTTATCTCCAATAGCCAAATGTGTAAGCTTTCATTTAGACGGGGGGAAAAGGCAACACATAAATATTTTAATACAGCTAAGATCTTGACAATGGGGGCATTCCTTCCAATGATGCAGTTACCAACCCTCTGGTTTTTCATCCTTAACTCCTCATATCATATTTTTCTTTAAATTTGCATCAGGGAGCCTGCACACGTCTTGGGAGCTTTTCTAGCATTCTTTTAACATTGCATCCAAGAAATGGTATACACAAACCTTGTTACTGAAGTCAGTCATTGTGATACCTTACCTTTCTAAGCAAAGATCATATGGAATATCTTTTAGACTCTATGCTGTTCAAAAAATGATTTTTAGGCAGCTAGGTGGTTCAGTGGATAAAGCATCAGCCCTGAATTCAGGAGGACCTGAGTTCAGATCTGGCCTCAGACACTTGACACTTACTAACTGTGTGACCTTGGGCAAGTTACTTAACCCTCATTGCTCAACCCCCCCAAAATTCCCTTCATTTGAGACATATATTCATTCTTGCACAGTATTTAATTCTGCTTTGAATTTTGTTGTCAGGTAGCTTAGGGTCTGACAAAGGTCACATTTAGGTTATGTTTATTGCACATCCAGCAAAAGGAACATTTTGCCAAAGGGAAGGCTCATAGGTGCTCTTCATCATCACTGAAGCAATACAACCTCAGGCTCTAGCAAGCTCCAGTACTCTGTGCAGCAGGGTGGATGCTATTCATTTTAATGAGTTAATGGAAGCAGTTAAAAATGCACTGTTGGCACTCTGAAGTTCTCTCCTTGCCCAATTTAGCAACATAAGTGGCAAAGGAGCATAATTAGAAACTTTTCAAAGAAGCCTCAATACTGTGTATTGAAATTCTCTTATTATAGAATAAATCACATCTAGGGATTACTTATGGTGTCAGCTTTTCCCTGGTTGACCATAAAAGTCAAGTCAGCTGGTAAAACATTCTGAAAATAGGACAATATTTTGCCTCTTCAGTGAATCAGTTAACGGGATTTGGGCTTTGATGGATGTAAGTTCAGATCCCGTTTAGTCATGCAAAACATTATCACCCACTAAAAATTATGAAGTGCTCACTACTGTACATGTAGAATTTCTTAGACACGCACATCATTTTTTAAACTCACAACTGCACACACATACATGCATATCAGTGTAGGGTTATATAATCTCACAAAAAGACAATTTATTTTTATAAAATGTTAAAATAATGAGATTTATTTTTTTCTGTGACACTATGTATATGTGTATGTATATATACTATGTATATGTATATACACTATGTATATGTATATACACTATGTATATGTATATGCACTATGTATATGTGTATGTATATACATATACACATACAAACATACATATGTATAGCCATGTGGATATTTAGAAAGAAATATAGATAGGTGGAATCTAAATCTCTATATTTCCTGGTATAGAAATTCTCTCTACATATTTTGTAATTTCCAGTCTTAGATGATTGCCTAAAGCACTGTGAGCTTGTGGCTTGCCTATGGTCACACAACCAAAATATTCTGAGACAAAATATTAGCTTTAAGTCAGATTGTCAATTTAGCAAAGTGTTAAATAGGTATGAAGACCTTGAAGATTCTTGAGTCAGGAAGGAAATTTGTCTCAAGTGATGTATAAATAATAAATGAAAACAAGTATAATAACTAGATAAACAGTAATAAGACAGTGTTTAGCAGTGAGATCAAATTTTTTTAATAATGAAGAAGGTTGGAGTCAACTCCATTAAGGCAAATATTTTCATAAAAAGTACATTTCAGGGAAAAGTAGAGCTAACAGCACTTTTGTATGTCATTTAAAGTTTAGATGAACAAGAAAATTAAATGCATCCATCTTATCCACCAGAAATCTAGAAAATTATATGTAACTATGGTCATAAGCTACCCCAGTATCAGTCAGCTTCCATGATGACTTGCACAACTCACAGCAGCTAGTTGGTACTCCTCCATTATCTCTGCCTTCTTTGTGAGCTAATCAGAGTTATGAGTGGGTCAAGAGTTTTATATGCATATGAGTCAAAATATTTTGACTACTTAGCCATTACCTTCTTGGTTTCACAATGTCAACCAATGCCAGTGTCATAATCATCTTTAAAATTTTAATTTGGTTAAAGTACAACAATAAAAAGTATTTATCATGTAAAAAGCAGCCTCATTCTCATTTTACACAGACTATGCCTTGAATTCTATGCAAATCCAATCTCTCTAGAAAGCAGAGTTCATTGGTAGGCTATAGGTCATCTTCCAGCTTGGGATAAAAGAACAAACTTGGAAGTTCAGTGTTGTTGTTGTTTTTTCCAGCCTTCATGTATCCCATGAAAAAAAGAAAGAAATATTAAGCTAAGTGAATAGATTTGAAAATACTAAAGAAACTTTGTTGAGTCAAAGAGTTTTAGAATTTTGGCATCAATGCTTCCAAAGATCTGGAACTCTGATGTGATTGTATCTATCTCTGTGGCTCTTGGGTTAAAATGTGCCACTTATAAAATGCCCCAGAAGCTAAATTCTGTGTGTCACTATGTGACCGTAATAAATCTATTACTAATTGTGCCTGGAATAGCAGTGTGGACCTGACCATCACCATGATGCTCCATGCCCCTCTTTTTACAATTCCATGAGTCATATTTGAACAGAGATATGTATCATGCATCACAATGTCCACTAGTGCCTTCAATATAAGTTCATATTGAAGATGCTACCCCCAAAGTCTTCAACCCTTTGTGCCCCACTCCAGATGTGGTGTGTAGCTACCTCCTGCCTCCAAATCTAGTTAATAGTGGGCAATTTTCATTTACTTCAATACCTGAGTAATTAAAAAATATGTAATTCCATCAGTGTTGGTAGATCCCTTGACAGGACGATCATAGCCCATTTAGATATTCATCCATTTACCAAGCACTTATTAATAATCTACTACATGTCAAATGGCATGCTAGGCCCCAAGGTAAAAAAGATACAATAACAACAACTACAACCACAACAAAACCCTAAAAAATTCCTACCCTCAAAGAGCTTGCATTCTATTGGAGTCATGCCTGAGCTTACATTTCACACAAATTGGCGATGTATCTTTGAGAGTAATTGTAATTGAAGCATGTATTCCATTGTAACCCAGTTGGTTAAATATCCCTGTGAACATTGTTGGGCTAGTTTCTTGACACCAGGCACATAATTTATTGTCAGCTTTGTATGAGGGGATAGAGCATGTGGATTGTATTATGTTCTAGGCATCCCATTTTTGAAAGTACATAGAAAAACTGGAGGATTTCCAGAGGTGGGAAACCAAGAAAATGAAATTCAGGCTTTCAGTTAATGCCATAGGAGGATCTGTTAAAAAGAATAAGAGTAATGTTTTACGTAATCATACATGTATAACCCAAATCTGATTGTTTGCCACCTCAGGGAGGGAGAGGGGAGGGAGGGAAAGAGGAATAAAAATTGGAATGCAAAACTCTAAATAAAAATGTTTATTATTTTTAAAAAAAGAATAAGAGTTATGCCATGTATAGAAGAGGTGACTTTGGGGGGATAGTGATAAACAGTTTTCTTCAAGTTGTTGAAAGGATATCATATGGAAGAGTGATTAAACTGTTTTTTTTTAACCCAGAGGGCAAAATTAGGAACATTTGATGTGAGGTTGAGAGGCCAATAAATAAATGACATGGGTTTAGGATAAGTCAGAAGTTTTTCCTGTGAGAAGCAAAACCAAAGATGACTAGATAATAGAACAGACATATGGAGTAATCAAGGGACTGTTAAAGTTTAGATTAACCAACCAGATATCAGGACAGATACACCTAAAAAGTGAGGAGAGATAAAATTCCATAGCAGGAAAGTCACTTAGGTGTGGCTACTACCTGACTAGAGCTAGGAGACAGGGATATTCCAATAGGTCAGGACAATCATTCCAAAAAAAATAAAGAAAAAAAATGCCCTGATTCTTAGGAATATAACAAGCATCCAAACTTTCCTCACCCCATCCCCAAAAGGATCTTTCCGTTTTCAGGTGGTCACTTCATCTATCCTCTATAAAAGCTTTTGCCTTCCTTCTGTTCTGAGAGGAGAATGTTTGAGCTCTCCTCCCCACAGATAAAGTCTTTGACTTCCCCCTAGGTCACTTTCTCTAAGCACCAAATGAAGACCATTTTAATTCTAAATGGAATGTGCCAGAGTGTAATTCTATACAAAGGAATACCTAAGGACCCCCACAAACTTTTTTCCTAGTGACAACAAATATCAGGGAACAAAAAAAATTCTAGCAATTAGAACTAACCAAAAGTAAAATTGTCACTTCTATGTGAGGAAGTGGTTGTTTTCCTATATGGGAGGTTTCCAAGGGAATCTGGGATGACCATTTTTGATGGATATTGTAGAAAGTATTACTTTTATGATATTATTATTGTTATTGTTATTATTAGATAGGTTGGACTGAAAGACCTCTGAATTTACTTCCAATTCTAAAAATATGGGAAAATATATTTTTTAAATGAATCCAATTTCCATTATGAAAATTCTTCAGCTCTTTCATAATGGAGTTAATGATATTATGCTTAAATGAGTATTGAATCAAAGACAAGGAGATATGGTTGATAGAACAGATATTAAAAGATTAGAATGAATTTGAAACTAAACTGTTGAAGGGGTACAGGATTCAGTTCAAAGAAATATAAGAAACTACAACCAATGAAATTGACTAATTACTTTAAAGCATTTGAATTAAATTAATATTAAGGGAGGATATGGGAAACTACACATTCTTATTACTATTGGACTGTGATCATCAGTTGCATCTATAAGAATGAATAGGCCATCTATTTTAAATAAGAATATATTTTCAGAAAGAGAGAGAGAGAGAGAGAGAGAGAGAGAGAGAGAGAGAGAGAGAGAGAGAGAGAGAGAGAGAGAGAATAATGTTTCAGAAAATGCCATCCTGAATATTTTTAGTTTGGCTATAATTTCATATGTGGCAGAAGTTTCCAGGGAGGAACTTCCTTTCCCAATGATAAATTCTACCTATTATGCAAGGTATAGTCTTAAATGTTTACCTGGGGCACTGGAAGGTTAGGTGACTTGCATAGGGATTCATAGTTAATATTTGGCAAAGGTAGGATTCAAACCCAGGAAATTCTTATTTTTACCCACTCTGCAACACTATTTTATATTCTGTATAATATGTGGAACTGTGTTGTTAATGTACCCATTTTTGCTCTGGAAATTCTACTTCTAATTCTGCCTCTAACTTTGATTTGTAACATTGAGCAAGTCATTGAACTTCCCTTACTCTCAGTTTTTTTATTCATAAAATGAGGCAGTTGACCTAGAAAATCTCTAATATCTCTTCCTATGCTAAAATGTTATGGATTTGTAGAACAGTTAGCCATGGGATTATGACCAATAGCACTTGCAAAAGGTTGATAAAGAACTGGAGATTCATATTATTTGAATTGTAATATCCTTACTGTCTTTCCTATTGTTCTATATTTTAGTGACACAGTTGGAAAATAAAATGGTATTCAGTATAAGATTACACTTTCAAAAGCACAGTTGTATGAATCAAAATGAAGTAGCTCTTTTAAGTATTATTTTTTGAGTCATATTTTTCAGTTGTGTCTGACTCTTTGTGACCCCATTTGGGGTTTTCTTGGCAAAGATAATGGAGTTGTTGGCCATTTCCATCTGCAGCTCTTTTTATACATGAGAAAACTGAGGCCAACAGGGTTAAGTGACTTCTCCAGGCTCATATGGCTAGTATGTGTCTGAGGCCCAATTTTAAATCACACAAAGGAGTCTTCCTGATTATAGACCTGGTACTCTGTCTACTGGCCACCTTTTTTTACCCCCACTTTACAGTATATCAAGCAATAAATATCAGACAAAATTAAGTTGAACTAAGAAGCATCAGAGGATCATAGAGTTAGAAGAGAGCTTAGAAGTCATCTAATCAATCCTGAATTTTACTCAAGTCAAGAGATGTTAAATAACCTATTCATTGTCACACAGTTAGCAAGTAGAAAAGTCAGGATTTGATCATCTCACTCCAAATCCAGTGATCTCTTTATTATTCCATAGTGACTCCAAGAGGAAGGAATAGATATTCATGAATTCCAAACAACCTTCACCCCACTCCACTCCAGAAATTTGGTCACTGCTAACTAGTAACAGTAATAAATCCTATAACAACTGACTCTACTTCCTAAATGTCCAAAATAAAAGCACTTTTTTGTCTCTTTTGAGAAAACTGAATATTTCAAAAGATAAAAAATCAGTTACAATCACTGTTTTGTTGATTCAGATCATTCTGTAGTGACCTTATTCATAGCCTTGAGGTTAGTAAACAAGTTAGAACTAGCCATATTTTCAATAAGTCAATTTAGAAAAGCATTGTGAACTGATCTTTCATTGTACTGGGTAGGGAAAGAGTTAATAGGACTTTTGATTTTTCTCTTTGCTTATATTACTTGTCTTTATAAAGATTTTACATTTGTTCAAAGTAGATTTTTCTCTTTTTTTCTCTAATGAGATAAGTTTTCCTACAAATATAAAGAAAAGAGATTGAACAAAAGGGGATAAAATGACTAAGGTGAAAACCTGACCAGCACACTAAGCATATGTTAATGAATGAGAGACAGGGTGCAGGAGAATAGGAAGTGCAACAAGCAAACATAAGCCCCTTTCCTGAAATTATTTGTATTGCTATACAAGCACACACACACACACACACACACACACACACACACACACACACACACACACACACACCCTTCTAAACAGACTCTTTTTTCTCCTCATTCTAGCAATGTTTGACAATGTGAAGAAATGAATGAATGTGGTTCTTAATTGTAAATTATTGGGGCAGCTAGGTGGCACAGTGGATAGAACACTGGCCCTTGATTTAGGAGGACCTGAGTTCAAATCCAGCCTTAGACACTTGACATGTACTAACTGTGTGACCCTGGGCAAGTCATTTAACCCTAATTGCTTCACCAAAAACAAAAAGAAAGAAAGAAAGAAAGAAAGAAAGAAAGAAAGAAAGAAAGAAAGAAAGAAAGAAAGAAAGAAAGAAAGAAAGAAAGAAAGAAAGAAAGAAATTATAAATTATTAGCATATTATTGCTAATTTTTATTGAATTGTGTATTTTGCTTTTGAGTGCTTCACAAGATGCAAGGCAAGCAGGAAAATCCACCATTCTATCAATAGATCTGATTCAGTTTAAACATATTTTCAAGAAATAAAATGTATATTTGATATTCCACAAGACTTCACCCTGAAGAAACTAGGGAAATAATTCAAGTAAAATCAACAAAATGTTACTTAGAAGAAAAGTACTTTAAAAACTCTCACATAAATGGAAAATCATTAGGTTCAAGCCTAATAGTGCTTTAGTCAAGTACCTTAAAATTATATCTAAAAAGTTGTAATCTATAAAGGAGAACAAGGAGAGAAAATTGATTGTATATAACCTCCACGTTAGATACTATAGAGGGAAGTTAGAAATTAAGAAGGAAAACAAGTAAAAAATCTCAGGGACAAAGTCCAAGAAAAAAGTCAGTAAAAAAAATAACAAAAGCATATACACAAATGCATAAAGTTTAGGCAACAAACATTAAGAGCTAGAGATCTAAATATAAGGAGGCAAAGTTGGCCAAATATACATATATATGCATACATACATATACAAATACACAAAAACACATACACATATGGGTGTATATATACATACATACACATGCATATACACATATACATACATATATAAACATTCATATACACATACATACATATACATACCTATCTATATACCTATATCTATATCTGTATCTATAATCTATTTCTCTATCTATCATCTATCTATCTATGTATCTATGATTGGAAAAAATTTGGTCCATGGATATGGATGGGCATACTTTATTCAAAATAAACAAAGTAAAAAATTGGTGAGTATTGAAGACAACATTATCTAATACGACTATATACTCACGTGAGAAAATGCAGAAATCAGAGGAAAAGCATGATGGAAAACATTTGGGCCAAGATCAAAGAGAAACAAAAACTATTTTGTTTTTGGAGTATACCCCAGACCACATGGCTGGAAAGAGGAATTAGATGGGATGTTAGGGAAACAGATCACAAGCATGACAAATAAGCATTATATAGTAGTGATGGGAGACTTCAATTACTCAGGCATCTGCTCAAGCTCTCTTTCTGCCAAAAGCAGAGAAATTAGTTGTTTCTTGATTTAGTGATAATTTTATCCTTCAAAATGTAGAGGAACTGACAAGGGAAAATTTTATTTTGGATCTCATTCTTTCTAATAGAGAGGAATGAGTTGCTGAAGTAGAAGAAATTTCCACTTGGGAGTTCCTTACATTAGAAAATGTACAGGTGAAGAACAAAATAAAATTTTAAAACGTCACTTTTTAAAAAGTGGGAAACAGATAAAAGTAATGACATTGATATTGACTATTACCATTTTAAGGCAATTCTGACCATTGTGAAACAATTTCTCCCAAAGCTTATAAGATCAAAGAAATTCCTTTGTCAGGAGACATTTTACCACTCTTGTAAATAGAATGACATGACAACCAAAAGCAACATTGGTTTAAACAAAAGATAATTTAAAATAAAATTATAGATAACAGGGGCAGCTCAGTGGCACAGTGGATAGAGCACCGGCCCTGGAGTCAGGAGTACCTGAGTTCAAATCCGGCCTCAGACACACTTACTAGCTGTATGACCCTAGGCAAGTCACTTAACCCCAATTGCCTCACTAAAAAAAAAATTACAGATAACAGAAGAGTATCATTTAAATAACATATGATGTATCACTTAACAAAATACTTTATATAATGCTTTATATAATGTATATCCTTCTTAACCATGGTTACCTGAAAGCTTTATATAAGTTCAAAATGCTCTTGGATCAAACATACACACACACACACACACACACACACACACACACACACACACACATACACACACACACATACACATTCTTCTAGATGTTTTCTCTTATACCTTGTCAAAGCAGATGGCATGTCTTTGAGGAAGAATTATATTTAATAAACAGAGACTACAAATAAAATAAACAAACATTCTTTCATACCCACAGAGGCAAGCTTTCCCACTTACTCTCATGTCACTAATGGGAAAGGAAACACTGAGTAGTAACATATATAATTATATAACCAGGTTAACCCATGCTTTTATGGCACTATATCAGCTTTAACACATTTTTCCTCCTATACTGATTACCTGTTTTCTCCCTTGATTGATAAGCTCTGAGTTGCTGTTGCTTTCTGTTAGGAAATCTCTTCTGCATAGTTGTCTTCTGGTTCAGAATTTTAGTGCTACTAGGTCTCTTCACTACAGAGTAATGGTCAAAGCTCTTTTGTGAGATAACCCACAATTCTTTTATCAATCAGACCTATAATCATATTCCGTCAGCCAAATCAAAGTCTGTACATTGTTTATCCTTAATTTTATTTCCTTCTTGATTCACTGCTTATCCCTTCAGGCCTGGCTAGTAATATATTTGGGTGATCAAATTGTTGCTTTTCTCATAAGTGAAAATGAAGTGTGGGGACAATAAGAATATACAAATATGATGTGAGATCTATCTAAGCCAATTTATTTTAAAATATTTATAGATAACAATGGGATAAACAAGAAATGGAATGTGTCTGCTTCCAATTCTTTAGTGTTCTATTTTTATTAGTGATATTTGTGGAAACATCCCATTTTTATTCTACTACCTTAGTACCCAAAGCACACTTTTTCTTAAAAAAGAAAAAAAAGGAAAATAATTAATTATATAGGATGTAGACAAAACAAATTTAAAGACAATATAAGGATAATTTCATTGATAAGATTCCTGAAGAACAGAAAACAAATCTGTTTTGTTAGTTTAGAAAAAAAAAAGTAGCGGGGAGCAACTGAGAAAACATCAGAAACTTTTATCACATATATGTATCATCTAATCTCTGTCTCATACCAATAAAAATATTCCTATATGCATATTAAATATATCCTGATGAATATATGGAAGGTGTTTTTAAAGGATTTTTGATAACAAATCATATCTCTAGAGTTATACAACCAAGAAATATTGAGAATAAAACATTCTGCTACATCTATTTTGGCTATTTTAAAAGCATTTGAATTAATAGAACAAAATGCCATTGTAGAATTTTTCCTAAAATATCTTATGTGTAAGTTCTACAACATTCTCTGACAGATGCTATTGCAGAGATAATTTTGTTCAATGACCCACAGGATATTAACATCAAATGAAGCATGAAAGAGGGAGACATATGCTCATATGTTTTCTAGAATCATTTAGAGTATCTTACACAGAAACCAAGAAAAAAAAGAGAATCTCTATTGATCATGTGCCTATTTATAGATGACAATATACAAATTGCTTCAAGCTCCAGAATACTAAGGAACTCACCTCAGTGAAGTTATAAAAAGGGGGGAAAAAGGATATTAGTCATCAACATGGGAAAAACAAAGTGGATTATATATGTATATGTGTGTATATAGACATGGAGACAAATATATATATATATATATATATACACACACATACATACATACACACACAAATATGTACACATATGTATATATATGCATTGAATATATGTAACGGTACATGATGTATAAGTATATATTAATTCTTATGTCTTACATCAATAGATTATTTCTTATTCATCCTGATTATGTGTTTGTACATAGTTATTTACATACTGTCTTCCCCATTGTATTTTGAGCTCTTCCAGGCCAAGGACTATCTTTTGCTTTTCTTTGTGTACCCAGAGCTTAGTATGGTGACTGACACATAGGAGTCACTTAATAAATGTTTATTGACTGACTGATATAAAATGAGAGAGAGAGAGTTAGGAGAATTTCTCAGTTTATAGACAAATTAATAGAATCATTTAAAACTCTCAATAGAGAAAATCAATCAAAATTATTCACTTTATAGCAAAATGTTAACTTAAAAATCAAGAAAAGTTCATCATTCAATCATCATTTCTTTATTACATACATACTATCATCTGTTTTTGACAGAATTTCTCAATTTTCAGGAATACATTCATTTTTTTTTTTATTAATCAGTATATGCCTAAACAAAAATAGAGATATCGGAAGGAGCTGCTATTTATCTTAGGATAAAGATTCCCTTGTTTAATGCAGATTGAAACCTGTTTATGAATGAGAAAGAGATATTAAAGATTTACCTGAGGGAATACAGGTCAAGGGATTTACCCACATTCAAGTGTCAGGGTTTGATTTTAGGGCAGCACAAGATAGATTTCACTAAACTGCTTTTCAATCAATGTACTTACTAACAAGCAATTGAATGTACTGTCAAGTTGTCAAATATGAGATACAAATCCATGTTGAGAATTCAGGGATAAGACAAGATGCTGTACCTTATATACTTTGCATTAAAGTTGTTTTCATGTGTTTTCCATTGTCTTTCTAGGCTACTCAGATAATTTAAAATAAATTCCTTTAAAACTTTCAAAATTATTGAGTCCTATTTTTGGGATATCAAAATTTTTCTTTAAAAAGAAAAGAACATGGGGCAGCTAGGTAGCACAGTGGATAAAGCACCGTTCCTGGATTCAGGAGCAACTGAGTTCAAATCTGGCCTAAGACTCTTGACACTTACTAGCTGTGTGAACCTGAGAAATTAACTTAACCCTCAGAGTCCCACCAAGAAAAAAAAAGAAAGAAAAGAAAAGAAAAGACAGAAACCTGGTTTTTACCATTTATGTAAGGTATTTGTGGCACACATATAATTTTCCTTTAAATTCACAACTGTGCATCTAATCTCCATAGCATTCACTTAAATTCTATGCACCATCTATATCTTACCATTTCCACTTTTAGCAGAAGGTATAGCTTTGGGGTAATAACAAATACTATTTTAACTTTAGTCATTATTTTGAAGGAAGCATTTAAGATCTTGTAACAAGAATCATGCCATAGGTAAAAGATCTATTAGCCAAAGAAACCAATAAAAACTCTATCTTGTTGAAATTGGAAGGACTAGTAATCATTAACTAGCCCAATAAAGAATTATAGTATTAATTAAAAAGTATGTTTTTTGTTCACTTCTGAACCTTGAGTACATTCTGGAACTCACAAATTAAAAAGGAATTAAAGACCTCTTGTCTCATTTCTGTGATGGCATTATGCTAAGGAAGAAAAGTGTTTATGCTCCAGTCAAGAAATCAATTATTTGGGAATGCAAACATTATTTAATTTAAAAGCAATGGGTTGCCAGGATTTTGTAGAGTAACTATTAAATGGATCTTTCCTTACAAAAAAGATTTTCAATGTCATGAATTACCTCCCTTTTTCTTTATTTGAAGGAAAGACATGTGCCTGACAATGATGGGCTTTCCAATATGAAGCATTTTATAATGAAAATAATATGGCCAGCAAATGAAGATAACTTACTATACAAAAGATTAATTTTCATTTGAATTTTATATGGTTATGGGTTGATCTAAAAAAGAAGAGTTATTAAAATTTCTAGAAGTAGTATATGAATGAAGGAAAAGCCAATAATTCTAGTGTATTTCCTTGATGCTGTTCAGACATTTTAGTCATGTTCAACTCTCTGTGACCCCATTTGGGATTTTCTTGACAAAGTACTGGAGTGATGTGCCATTTCCTTCTTCAGTTTGTTGTAGAGATGAAGAAACTGAGGCAAACAAAACTAAGTGACTTGTCCAGGGTCACACAGCTACTAACTAAGTATCTGAGGCCAGGTTTGAATTTGGGAAGAAGTCTTCCTGATTCTAAGCCTCACATTCTATCCACTGTGCTATCTAACAGCCCTTACTTCACTTCATTAACGAATTGTATATAAATAGTAATGATTAATTCTATTATTAAGTTTAATGATTTTAGTTCATTTAATTAAATTTAATAGTATAATAATTGTTATTTACATTCATATAATACTTGTAACAATTGGAATGATGCCATCTGCTGGAGACTTACTATAGGAAAGCTCCACCATGAGGAGAAGGTGCCTGAGGGCAAGATATGCGGCTTTTGTTTGGCATCTGGAAGTGACATTTGCTTGTGGGAAGAAGAGGGGGCAAGGCTGGGGCTCTCACTCATTTTCGCCAGGACTCTCATGGAGAGTGGAGCAAGAGAACTGTAGCTCCCTGAGATAAATAAATTAATCCAGGCCTTTCTCTCTCTCTTTACCAAATTCTTATTCTCCTTAATAAATGCTTAAAAGTCTAACTCTTGCTAAAGCTTATAATTTATTGGTGACCACTCAGATATTTTAGACAGTATAGCTAGAATTTTAGCCCCTTACATACTTAAATGTGTATAAGTCACATAAAATCAATAATGCAAGTATTACCATCAAGTCCTCAGAGCTGTGTTCTCATCTAATATGGAGTTCCTCTTGGTGACTCAGACAACAACTTATCTGTGCCTACCCATCTATTATGTTTCTTCTTCATGCCTCCCAAAAGATTACCAAAGGGATCCACTAAATGAATACACTTTTTCTATTTTCTCCTGCCATTGTGAAAATACCTGTGAAGCAATCTATTTATCTAGCTGTCATACCTCCTTCTTGCCATGTGACCATCCTATTTTCACTTCTTATTTGTTTCTTTGATGTTATTTTTTTGTTTTGTTTTGTTTTGTTTTTACTGCTTTTCTTCTAAGTTCCTTGTTGAAACATGTCCTCTTTGGGATACTTATTTTGAGGTTTTGTTTTTTTGGAAGAAGTCATTTGCCATATCTTGCACACAAACACACACACAGGAACTCTGGCTGATTTTGCAGGGCCAGTCCAGAGTCAGTAGAATTGTAAAAGAAAGGTAGATTGTCCTTCCTGACTCCCTAAAGGAAGTTAACACACCTGGGTGACCCCCAAAGTAATTTCAAATAATAGACTTCAATGTTACTGGCCAATTAGGTTGGGTCAAGGTGCAGTGATCTGCCTCTACCTAAAAGAGGATAAAATATTTGATGATAGGGGAGTCACTTTCTTCTCTCCCCTGTTTTTTATTGTTTTTTTTTTTTGCTGTGCCTCTCCCCATCCTGAGATTTTATGCTGGGCCTAGGACATTGAAGGAGGCAGCCACGTGATCCCCACTCTCTCTCTCTCTCTCTCTTTTATCTATTTATCTAAGGCTTCTGAACTCTAATTCTGAGCAATGTGTTCTCTCTCCTTACTAACATTTACTATGCTTTAATAAATGCTTAATGCCCCAAACTGGTGCAGTAGCCTCTAATTTATAAGTAGCAATATATTATAAACCCCAGCTAAATTCCCTAAAACCTAGAACAGAGACAGGTACCTCCATATAATTTCAAACTACACACAGGTATATATAGTAATTCCTAGTGGAAGGTTAAAAGATGGTCATTTGCTTTCATGAGAAGCTTAAAATTTCCCAGAATCAATCTAGCCTGCTCTTATCTTCCTATTCCAATGTGGGCCCAAACCATTGTTCATGTGCAGTATCTGTATCAGATATGCACGCTATTGATTACATTCTATAAAGTTTTCATTTAAATCTATGTATTGCTATCTCCATCCATAGATGCTGGAACTGAAATTCAAGGTGATTGACCAGTCTAGTGCCATGTTATTCTTGTTGTTCAGTTATTTTAAGCAATATTTAATTCTTTGTGACCCCATTTGGGATTTTCTCAGTAAAGATATTGGAATGGTTTGCCATTTCCTGCTCTAATTCATTTTACATATAAGGAATTGAGGTAAACAGGATTAAGTGACTTGCCCAGAGTCACACAACTATTAAATATCTGAAGTCAGATTTGAACTCAAGACAATGAATATCCCTGACTTTAAGCCCTGTGCTCTATTTATTGTAGCATGTCTAGTGTCATACTATGGTTGATAAGATCAGAGCCATAATTCAAAATTCAAACTTTTGTTTTCCTGTCCTCTTTTGCATATGCAAATTAACAGCAAATAACAAATGTGATGTGCCATCTAAAGTACAGATTGCAAAATATCTACTTAAAGTAGAAAATGAGAATATTTTTTCAACACAATTTCTATATAATCAATAATTATTTTCAGGAATGTAATCTATACCTCAGTTTGGATAAATAACATTTGATTAGCTTCATCTAGTATGTAACCACACTATATTAAAAGCTTTTAGGACTTCCAGGGCAGAGCCAAGATGGTAGAGGAAAGGCAGTGAGCTCTCAAACTCATGACACTATCACTCCAAAAAACATCCAAATAATGCCATAGGACAATGCCTGGAGAAGCAGAACCTACAGAAGAATGTGCTGAAATCATCTTCCAACCACCAACGGCTTTGAAGGTCAGAAGGAGGGAGCTGCTGTGCTGAGAAAGGAATGGAGCCCAACCCCACAGTCACCCTGACACAGATCCAGTCCCAGGAAGGCCTCACCAGAGAAGGAGACCCCCAAAGCATCTGAATCATCTGAAGCGCCAGTGTCATCTGGAACTAAGCTCACAGTCTGGTGAGAGGGCTGAGCCCAGGGCAGGGGGAAGAATACAGGGGTCTATGCTGGTGCTGAGGCAGAACTTGGATTTCTCACCCCTGCTGAGAACCAGGAGGTAGGCTTGAGTAGCAGTGGCCCAGGTGGGGGAGGGACACAGGCTTATCAGAACTGACAACCACAACACACAAAACTGGTTGATTAGCAAGTTGGTCTGGGGTCATGTACAGACCAGGGAATAGGCCAGATGAGTGAAGAATCTGATCCTCCTCAAATCATACCAGCTGGGACTTTTGAAGCTTGGGATACTTCAGCCTGAAAACAGTGCCCCAATTTAAGGAGCTAAACATCAAGTAAAAGAAAGGCAAGATGAGCAGACAGAGAAAGGTGAAGACCATAGAAAGTTTCTTCAGTAACAAGGAAGATCGAGGTGCACCCTCAGAGGAAGATGTCAATGTCAGGGCTCCTCTATCTATAACTTCCAAGAAAATTATTAATTGGTCTCAGGCCATAGAGGCACTCAAAAAGGACTTTGAAGAGAAAGTTAGAGAGGTAGAGGAAAAAATGGAAAGAGAAATGAGTGTGATTCAGGAAAGACAAGAGAAAAAAGTCAACAGCTTGAAAAGTCAAATTGGTCAAATGTAAAAGGAGGTACAAAAGCTCTCTGATGAAAATAATTGCTTAAGAATTAGAATTGAACAAATGGAAGCTAGTGACTTTATGAGAAACCAAGACACAATAAAGCAAATCCAAATGAATAAAAAAAAAATAGAGGGCAATGTGAAATATCTTCTTGGAAAAACTGCTGACCTGGAAAATAGGTCCAGGAGAAATAATTTGAAAATTATTGGTCTACCTGAAAATCATGATCAAGGAAAGAACTTAGACATCATCTTCCAAGATATTCTTCAGGAAAATTGCCCTGATATTCTAGAAGCAAAAGATAAAATAGAAATTGAAAGAATCCACTCATCAAAATAGGCTCAAAGGCCTTAATCTCATCAGAGTTGACTCAAGGAGGGAATAACATACACACTCAATTGGATTAGAGTCACTTCTACTCTTCTGTGGTCATTTCAATTAATGTATTACTTCTCTGGATGCTATTTGTATTTTAAACCTTATCTTTCAATTCAATTCAGCAAACATTTTTATTCCAGGACTAAAAGCTAGGGACATAAGCGCTGGGGACATAGAGGCCCAAATGAAAAAAAGTAAAAAACAACAACCCACCATCTACCCTCAAGGCATTTTTATTCTACTGAAGAATTTTATATTAATGTTTAATTGTGTATTGAAAGAGGAGGTAGAGAGTTTTATTCTATAGGTAAGGCATTCTTCTGAGAATCCCTGAAATAATATCAGGTTATGGGCACACTATTATTTGAATAATGCCAATGCCATGATTCCCTAGGTCAAAATCTTCTAAGTAAAGAGTCTGATAAAATCTACTCAATAATGCAAGAGAAATTGGAATTATTCATCCAACCTACAGCTGCAGAAATAGCTCAATGCTATGAAAGATAAGTTTCTACCATCTCTGTTTAGCTATCTACCTCATTTTTCAAAATGGATTTTTGAATGTTTCAGTTAACCAGAAAGGGATACCAAGTGCATGCAACCAATCCTCTTATGGAAAAAGAAAAAGAACAGGCATATTTATAGTTGCTGAATAGTTGGTTTTTTGTTTGGATTTTTTAGAAGGAGGAATTCGACTATCCCAACCTAGTGGGAAATCAGGAAGAAATCTTGAGTTGTGGGAGGTCCAGGTGGTAGAGGGATGTAGGCTCATTGGAGCTAAAAACCACAGCACACAGTTTTATGGTCTGGTTAATTAGCAAGTTGTCTTGAGGTTATCTTCGGACCAGAGAACAGGCCAGGCAAGACAAAAACCTGCCCTCCCTCAAACTAAAATACCTGGGACCTTCTGAAGCTTGGGACAGTGCATCTTGGAAGTAGGGCCCCACTATAAGAGGGAGTTAAAAGGCAAGTAAAAGATAGGTAAGATGAGCAAGCAGAGAAAGTTGAGAACCATAGAAAGTTTCTTTAGTGAAAAGGAAGATTGAGGTGCACAATCACAGAAGGATAGCAATATCAGGGCCCCTACATCCAAAGCTTCCAAGAAAAATATTAATTGGTCTCAGGCCATAGAGGCATTCAAAAAGGACTTTGAAGTCAAAGTAAGAGAGACAGAGGATAAAATGGAAAGAGAAATGAGAGTAATAAAGGAAGGTCATGAGAAAAATGTCAGCAACTTGAAAAGTCAAATGAAAAAGGAGATGCAAAAGCTCTCAGAAGAAAATAATTGCCTAAAAATAAGGATTGAACAAATGGAAGCTATTGACTTTATGAGAAACCAAGACAGAGTAAAGCAAATCCAAATGAATAAAAAAAGGGGACAATGTGAAATATCTTCTTGGAAAAAAATGCTGACATTGGAAAAGAGATCCAGGAGACATAATTTGAAAATTATTGGACAACCTGAAAAACATGATCAAAATAAGAGTTTAAACATCATCTTCCAAGAGATTGTCTGGGGAAATTGCCCTGATATTCTAGAAACAGAAGGTAAAATAGAAATTGAAAGAATCCACCAATCATTTCCTGAAAGAGATCCCAAAACAAAAACTTCCAGGGATATTATAGCCAAATTCCAGAGCTCCCAGGTCAAGGAAAAAATATTGCAAGAAGCAATTCAAATACTCTGGAGCCATGTTCAGGATAGCACAGGATCTAGCAGCTTCTACATTAAAGGCCAGAGGGTATGGAATATTATATACCAGAGGGCAAAGGAATTGGGATAACAACCAAAAATCACCTACCAAGCAAAACTGATTATAATCTTTCAAGGGAAAAAATGGGACTTCAATGTAAAAGAGGACTTTCAGGTATTTGTGATGAAAAGACCTGAACTGAATAGAAAATTTGACTTTCAAATGCAAGACCCTAGAGAAGCATAAAAAGGTAAACAGGAAAAAGAAATCATGAGAGATGTTAAAAGGTTAAACTGTTTATATTCCTACATGGGAAGATAATATGTCCAAATCATTGAGTATTAGGGCAGCTGAAAGGAATATAGTTAGAGGGCACAGGTATGGATTGATTATGAAAGGATAATATATGTAAAGCATTTATTTTCTGTTTATCCTTTTGACGGTGGGGCTAGAGGTGGTGTCCGGATTGGTTAATGTCTTGTATCTGAAGCCAGATTTGTGATGGGTTCTTCCTGGGTCCAGGGTGGTGCCTTGTCCATTGTGTCACAGAGCTATGCCATGATGACATCTTTAGGGTAAAATTGAGGGGGGAGAAGATTGTACTGGGGGAAGGGAGTGGCAGAATTGCATGAAATCTCACAAGAAAGAAGCAGGAAAGGGCTTATGGAATTGGGGGGAGAGATGGGAGAGGAGTGGGCAAGTGAATGAACCTTACACTCAACAAAATTAGCTCAAAGACCCTAATCTCATCAGAGTTGGCTCAAGGTGGGAATAACATACATACCCAATTGGGTGGAGTAATCTATCCAACCATGCAGGAAAGTAGAAGGGTAATGGGATAAGGAGGGAGGGGTGAAAGAAGTGAGGGCAGACCAAGGGAGGAGGAAGTCACAGGCAAAACACTTTTGAGGAGGGATGGTGTAAAAGAAGATAGAAAAAAGAATAAGTGCCATGGGAAGGGAATAGGATGAAGGGAAACAGTTAACAACAGTAATTGTGAAAAAAAAAATTGAAGCTGAGGCAGGAGCAATGTAGGATGATAATGGTGGTGGTTTGATGATAATGTTGGATTGATTGATGGATTGATGATGATTGGAAAAAGATGAGGATGATTGATGAGGATTGATTGACAATGATGTTGATTGAGGATAATGATGAGAATTGATGGATGATGATTGATGATTAATTGATGATTATGATGGCAAAATGTATGTTGCTTTTTTTATTGGGCTGTTGTGAAGAAAATTCTTTGTCAAGTTTAAGGTGCTAAGTAAAAGTCTTCCATTGCTGTTATTGCATTGATAAACCCTATGGGATCATTGCAGGAGAATCTCTCTTTAATTTATTATGTGAATATAGTTTACATGAGAAAAATGATGAGCAGGATACTATCAGAGAGATGTGGAGAGACCTGAATGAGCTGGATAAGTGGAATGTATTGTATACAAAATAAAAGTATTATTGAAGATGTTCTGCTGTGAATGACTCAGTTATTTTCAGCAATGCAATGATCCAAGACCCTGAAGGTCTTATGAAAGATGCGGTCCATCTATGGAAAGAACAGTGATGGCATTTGAATGCAGATTGAAACATAATTATTTTTGTTAGTTACTTTATCAGAAACAAACAAACAAAAAAAACATGAGCAGGATACTATCAAAATAATCTGTAAACATGTACATGAACTATGAACTGATGCACAGTGTGAGGGTCAAAATTTTATATACAGAACGTTATTAGGGTGACTCGCCTTAATATTGGGGTCCCGGAAATATGAGTGACTCTTTTAGGTTTAATCTCCCCTTTGAACTTTCCTTTTTTATATATTCCTCCCAGGCCAATAAGAAAAGGAGCCTCTGAGGTTTAGTTCTTAAAGGACCAGGTTTTATTACTTGGGAATTAATTAAACCACAAAGGTAAAACCAATTAAGGAAATAAGGAAGTAGAAAATACAGATAGTCTTAACTCTAAGCTTAGTCTATGCAATCCCAGAGCATTCCCAATTAAGCTAGTTCAAAGGAATTTAGGATTTTCCTTAATTAAAACTTACCAAACCAGGTCAGTAAACACATGCCTCTGTCAGGTCCAGGACTGCTACTAGACTGCTTGCCAGGCCAAAAGAGTGCGAACTTCTGAACACATCTCTCCTATTGGAAGTTCCCTCCATTCTGGTCAAGTTCAGTTTTTCTTCCCCCAAAAGGGGAGGTCCTTCAATAGCTGCTCAGTAGTATGTGCAATCTCAGGGTGGGCCAGGTGTGGCCCCTCCCAAATGAGTCAGCTAAAACTTTTGATATTAATCTTTACCACAAATAATTTTTACCACAAGAGTGAAATGTACTTTATACAAAATAACAGAAATAATGTAAGATTATCTGCTGTGAATGACTTGGTTATTTTCAGCCCTGCAAAAATCCAAGATAACTCTGAAAGCCTTATGAAAATCACAATCCATCTACAGAGAAAGAACTGATGGTATCTGAAAACATATTGAAGCATAGTTTTTTTCTGATAGTGGCCTGATCTGAAGTTTTGTTTTTGTCTGTTTTTTTTTGTTTGTTTTGTTTTGTTTTTTTCTTTGGGTTTTTCTTTTTTTGCAACCTGTCTGGTGTGGGGTTGTTTTGCATGACTGATCATGGGTAGCTTGTATTGAACTGCTTTTGTTCTTGGGAGGTAGGGTGAGGAGAGAGAGAGGAGGAGTAATTGGAACACAAACTTTAAAAACAAATTGATGTCAAAGTTTGTTTTTGCATTAATTTGGAAAAAATAAAATTCCATAGATCAAAAAAAAATAAGCCTATGAGTCAAAAGATAATCATGATTCTTAACTATTCTGAATTTTAATTAACCTTCTTGGCTACCTAATCACACCATTGATCTTATAATTCACTAAAATCTGTAGATTTATTTAACGGTTCCAATTACGTAACCATATTTTCCCTATCATACAATTCTGAAGTTGTTGGGGGATTTTTATTCTTTTTTTATAAACAAAAATGAAATGAAGCTTTGCATTTGTCCCCTATAAATTTTACACACACATGCAATACACCAATACTATTTGACCCACTTCTCTAGCCTGTCAAGATCATTTTGTATTTGGAAATTGCATGTAATATTCTAATCCTTCCCTTCCTCACTTAGATTTGTGTCTTCTGCAAATTTCATAAACATACCATCTACACCTTTTTCCCAACCACTGAGAAAAATAATAAACAGTACAGGGTAAAGCACAGGTCATAAGGATATTATATTAGAGGCCTTCCCTGTGGACATCAAATCATTGACTACTCCTTAAATCTGACTTTTAATGACTTTCAAACATACCCAAGTATACTATGTTCTAGCCCACATCTCTATCTTTTCTACAAACATGGCAAAGGAGACATTATCATTTTATTTGAGAAAATACACCTATTTATATCTACAGCATTCCCCTGACCTGACTAGACTATCAGTCTAGTAACCTAGTCCAAAAGAAAATCAGGTTAGTCTGTGATGACCAAAATATGATGATCATGATGATGATGATAACAACAACAATAGCTAACAGCTATACATCACTCACTATCTGCCAGATATCGTGCTAAGCAATTTAAAGTTATTATGTCATTTAATCCTCACAGCAACTCTAGAAGGGAAGTGCTATCCATTATCACCCCCATTTTACTGGTAAGTAAACTAAAGGAAATAGAGGTTAAGTGACTTGCCTAAGGTCACTAAATTACTAAGTATCTATGACTGGATTTTAACTAAGGTCTTCCTGATTCTAGGCCCAGGCCCAGTCACCAGGCTCTCTCCATTGCGTCACTTAGCTGCCTTATTTATATCCATAATACATATATATGCACATAAGTAACATAGCAAGTATTTGAACTCCGATGTTACTAACTTTAGGTCCAGGACCCCATCCACTGTACCACTTCAGGCCATGCTGACTATTACTTGTTTTCTGAATGTTCACTTAATGTCCATTTAATGATATGTTTAATAATTCTGTGGAGAACTAAAGTCAAGCTAACTGAATAGTAGTTTGCAAATATCATTTCTTTCTGGAAACATAAGTTATTTGTTCTTCTCTACCTCTTTCATTCTCCATGATCATTGACAGAGGTTCAACAATCACATTGCTTTGGCTATTCAGTTCTTGAGTGCATTTCATATGGACCTGGTGACTTGAACATATTAAGAGAAACTAGATACTCATTTACTGTCACCCTTATTTTTTATTTTCGGTGTTTGATTTTTCTATTAGCTCTTTTTATTCTGCTACATATAAGCCAAAGATCATTTCCCTTAATAGACACGACAGAAAATCAGAGATTCATAGCTTTAATCTGTCTTCATAATTAATCACCCTCATCATAGGCACCAAAAACAGAGATCCTGTTCCTTCTTTTTCCTAATGTGCTAAAAAAAAAACACCTCACAAAATGAAAATGTTTGTCATTCTTAGCTTTCTAATAGAGCTTCAGGGCACTTTGAGCTTTAAAAAAACCTAACACTGTTCTTTCAATATTATACCATACTTTTGTATTCAGCTTTGGAAACTGCATGCCTTCCATTTTCTGTATATGTCTTTTTAAAATTTAGTGGATGATGCGTTCCCTAAGCTTTCACATTGACTTCTATCAGGTAACCCTCCCTGTTTTTCCTTATTGGTATTCTTCTTGTCTTCAGAATTTTATTCTTGATAACTTTCCTGTCCTCCTACATTGACTTCCACTGTAGAATTTTAACCCATAGGATATCAACTATCCTTTCTGTGAAAATGAATAAATCTACTTTCTTAAAATTCTGGCTGTGTTTCAGACTATGCCCACTTTTCTCTCCTTTTAAATCTCACATTCAAAGATGAAGAGGCCACTTCCAAGGGGAAGGGTTAATTAAGTAGCAATTTCTTCTTCATTGTTATAAAAATTATCCTTTCTTTTTTCAAAATTATATCACATGTGATTATGAGAAAGTTTAAGTAACAGTGAAAAATGTGTAACAATTTACCAGGTCACAGGAAAACAAAGCTCCATCCTTTTGCTAAAGAGAGACTTGATAACAAAATAAGTTTGTATATCACTCATAGCCTTATATTTTCCCCTATCAAATACTGCCTTTAAATGATTAATTAAAGTTTCTTAAATTTTGAGAATAAATAAATTCTTAACAGGGAGCTCTTTTTTCCTTATGGCTAGTGATGCTAAATGTTAATTGTCAGGTGCAGGGCACTACAATCTGTGCCAGCTATTGAGAATTAATATTTTTTCTGTAGAGACACAGAAGCCCACCCCCCACCAGATCCCTTTTATCTTTGAAAGGCTTCCTTTAATTTTCTTTTTCAGAACAAAACATTGCCACAATGCTGCACATGTTCACTGAATCACCACCTTTGTTGTAAATAGCCAAGAAGACACATTTACACTTCATCAATTTCTTCTGGGATTGGCAATGAGCACATGAAGTTACTTATAATGGGAGGATATTTTGTTTGGGCATATGTCCAATGCAAATATAACAAGCCCTCTCTTCTTTCTTTTTGCTGAAACATGGCAGAAAGTCAGCAACCACAATTCCAAAAGCAATATTAAATAGAACTGTTTTAAGATGGGTGATAAACAAAAACAACTGCCCCCCCAGAAAAAATCTAAAACAAAAAGTATGTCTTTCTGTGCATGGTCCTAGTGTGTTCATGTGTGAAATCATTTTTTTAAAAAATGTTCACTTGAATAAAGGAATGAGATAGATCCACCAGTAAATCTTATTTTTATTCAATTCAATTCAGCAAGTTCCATTCAGTAAATACTCATTTAAACACCTACTATGTTCAAGGTTCATAGGTAGCAAGGTGAGAATAGAGTCACTATTAAGGGCAATTAGGTGGAGTGGTGGACTGAGTGCTGGGCATGGAATAAGGAACATTCATCTTCCTGAGTTCAAATCTGGCCTCAGGTATTTACTAGCTGTATAACCCCGGGTAAATTATTTAATCATCTTTTCCTCAATTTTCTCATTCGTAAAATGAGCTGAAGAAGGAAATACAAACCACTCCAGTATCTTTGCCAAGAAAAACCCAAATAATGTCACAAAGAGTCAAACATGACTGAAAGGACTGAAAAAACAAAAAACAAAAAACAAAAAAACACAATCAAAACTACCTAGTTTTAAGTCCTACCTGGATGACTTTGGAAAAAATCATTTAACTTGTCACTGAATCCAGCAGAATTCTAAGACAATAAATTGTTGAATACTGGTACATCTACCAGAAAAAAAGAGGTTTCTCAATGATCATTAGAGTTTATAAAATTAATTAAACCATAGGTTCAGACAAAAGAGAAGTATTATCCAGTAGATACTGGGGATCCAGAGATAACAGAATGACTTTTTAATCTATAATCGTTAAGGATTTGTTAGATACCTATTATGTATAGACCCTAGGCTTAGTAGTAGGGATAAAAATGAAGAATGAAATAATACCTACTCTCTAATTGCTTACAATCTATCAAGTGGGAATAACATGTACATATAGCTAAGTATATACTGGGTTGTTAAATGTGTACACAATTTAAGGGGGCAAGGCCTAAGAACCTGAGGGTATCAGGATAGTTCTCATGCAGAATGAAGTCCTTAGGCTAAATTGAAAGAAGAGAGGGATGGAATTAGATAAGAGGTAAGGAAGAAGCTTATTTCAGGTATAGAACATGGCTAACACAAAGGCAGGGAGATTGGAAATGGGTTATGGAGTGTGTATTTGAGAAACAGTAAAAAATGTTGAGTTTGGATTTTATCATTTAGAGGAGAAAGGGGAATAATGTAAAACGAGGATGGTAAGATAATTTAAATCCAGGTTGTAAAAGATACTAAAAGCCTTACTTAAAAGACAAATCATGGTGTTTATATTTGATCCTAGAAGCAATAGGGAACCTCTGAAGTTTATTGAATAGAAAAGTAGCCTAGTAAAAGCTCCATCCCTTTGATACCTGTGTGGAAGATGGATTGGGATGGGGAGAGATTTGAGGAAGGGAGATCAAGTAGGAAAGCATTGAAATAGTCACTATGAGGGGCAATAAGGGCCTGAGTTAAGGTGATATCTATGTGACTAGAGAGAAAGGGTCTTAATGTAGGAAATGAAGGGAAATTTCAATATATCAATAACTATGCTATATAGGGGAATATGATAAGTAAAAATGAAATGTCCTCAAAAATCAATGAGAAATTTTGAGCAAGGAATCACTTTCACTGAGGCAATCAAGAAAGGTTACTTGGAAATGGTGGTATCTGAGCTGATGTGAAGAAAAGGAAGGAGGAATTTCAAAGTACAGAAGTATGTGAAGGATGGCTTATTTCAGGTATGACAGTATTTTAGAAGGAAGAAAAAGTGTAGCATATGATGTATAGTAAAGACTGGATGGAATGAGAGGCCTGGACTTGGAATAAGCAAATTCTGAGCTCAAATCCTGCCTCTGACACTTATTACCTGTCTGATGATGGGAATGTCACTTAACCTTTCTAAGACTAATTCAATTCATCTCTAAAATAAATATATTGGACTTCATGACATTAAAAATTCCTTCTAAAATTAAATCTTATCAGTGTCCCCTCCAGGATATTCCCGCCAGATCCCATTGGCACTTACATTCACAGAATGGGGTCTTAAATTGTGGCTGATATGCCCACAGATTTTAGGGGATATTTTATGGGTCTAGGCTCTTAATACTGTAGCTTATGATACTGCAACATTCAGTAGAACAAATCACTTTTAGCTAAGTTATATAGTAATATGAAGTAGTGGGTACTGATCACAGCATCTAAAGGAAGTATGGGCACAGAATACAAAGGTATTCAAGCAAGGATGTAGTAGATACATGGCATAAAGACAATTTACAACTTCAGAATTGTCTGTGTTTTGTGTCCTTTCTTCCCCAATGGAAAGCATAACTTTCTGTTGCATAATTTTGTTAGCTTACTCTTGAAACTCCAATTGGTCTCTGTTCTGCTGCCAGAAACCACGCTCCTTGAATCTGTTTCTGGACTCTAGTGATCACCTCTCTGAATTTGTGTCTGAATAGAGAAGGTTTTACAGCTTCCTCAATTGTGCCTGGAATTGTCTCAACATGACTAACTGTTGGTTAATAGGTTTCCTTCTTAGCTAGGTCTTATGGCCAATATGTGGAGAAAGAAAAAATTCCCACCACACCTCTGCAGACCTTTTACTCCACATATGCTCCAAAGATTCAGTTGTTGTTCAGTCATTTTTTTCAGTTGTGTCTGACTTTTTGTTTTGTTTTGTTTTTTTATTTTTTGCAGGGCAATGAGGGTTAAGTGACTTGCCCAGAGTCACACAGCTACTAAGTGTCAAGCGTCCAAAGCCGGATTTGAACTCAGGTCCTCCTGAATCCAGGGCCAGTGCTTTATCCACTGTGCCACCTAGCTACCCCCGTGTCTGCCTTTTTATAACCCCATTCAGAGGTTTCTTGGCAGAGATACTGGAGTTGTTTGTCATTTCCTTCTCCAATTCATTTTACAGATGAAGAAACCAAAGCAAATAGGGTTAAGTGACTTGCCCAGGGTCACACAGCAAGTGTCTGAGGCTGCATTTGCACTCAGAAAGATGTACTTTCCTGACTCCTGTTCTGGCATTATATACATGGTACTACTTTACTTCTATAACTACCTTCTACCTAACCTGTATATATTATGTATATACCTCATTGTTTACATGAATATATACATACAATTGTGTATATATACATATGTATTGTCCTATCATTTCAGTCAAATCTAACTCTTCCTAACCCCTTTTGGAGTTTTCTTGGCAAAAGGTACTGCAGTTGTTTGCCATTTCCTTCTCAAGATCATTTTACAAATAAGAAAACTGAAGCAAACAGGGTTAAGTGACTTGCCCGGGGTCACTCATCTAGTAATGGATTGCCTCCAACTCTGAAAATCTCAAACACTCCAAGACTTAGATATTTAAAGCCTTCATGGATGTGGCCAAGTTTTAGTTAAGTATTTTGTTGCTAAATAAGAGAAAGTTATTTATACTTTTAAAAGGGATCACTAGTTCCTGTCACCTTGCTAACACATATAGCCTTCTGTGACTATATTGGTGATTCTTTAATAGCTAATAATAATTAAAATTTATACAGTAACTGTTATGTGTCAGATAATGTGTTAAGGGCTTTACAATTATCCTTACAACAACCTATTTTACAAATAAGGAAACTGAGGAAAACAGTAGTTAAATGACTTGCCTAGGATCACATAGCTAGTAAATATTTGCAGTAAAATTTGAACTCAGATCTTTTTGATTCCACGCCAGGAACTCTAATCACCATATTCCTTGGCATGATCATCTCAACTACTGGATGTGATAGGAGTGGGGAATCAAGAATGAGGAGAGTGACATGGATTGCCTTTGAGATTGTGTTATCCTCAGGTTTTCCCTAAAACAAGAAGCTCTAAAGGAAGGGGAATCAAAAACTTTCTACAGGAAATAGTATAATAATTTTCACAGTCCTTATAACAAAAGTTTAGATTAAATCTTAGAAGATATAGGAAAAAATAGAAATTTCACTCTATCTGGATAATCATCACAAAAGAAATCAACTGAGTAACACTGATTAACACTGACACAAAGACTTCTTTTTTTTCACTACTTCTATGATCATTTTTAAAGGTGGTCAATAAAAATAATTGAACTCTATGAACTTTTTATGGTAAAGTTGAAAATCATCATCCTTTTAAATTATTTAATATTTTGAATTAATGGGAAAGCTGTTAAAACCTACTCTCTCAATAGGCAGCCTTCTTAGAGCTCCAGATACTAGTTTTTCCCAAAATGTATTTGATTTTAACTTATAGATTCTTGGAAGTATTTGTTTATTCCTTGTCTACCTCCTACCACCCTTATATCCTAGAATTTAATGTTCCTTTTAGTCTTTGCCTTCTAGTTGCCTAGCAAAGTTCCTGGCACATATCAGGCCCTTATTAAGTTCTTGCTTGCACAATTAGAAGGTGAAGACATTTGCTTAAGGATGAGTCAATCCATCCTTTCCTAGCTCTGTCAGAGTCACACAATAGATACTTATGAATGTGGCTGGATTGCCACATAAAGTGGTTTCAATTTTCAGTTCAATTCAAGTTCACCCATAATCTCATTATAAACCAGAATTCAGTAGGATATCCAACTGCTGAAAACCCCATCATTGTTCTGCAGATCACTTAATTATATATATTATCACATTCCGGAATGCTTCCAGAATCATTCCTAGCCATCTCCGCAGGAAAGATTCTGGATGGCATCAAACCTTCTGTTGTTATTGCTTTGAATGCTTGTGCTGCTTCACTGGAGCAAAGCTTTCCCAGTTTCTGCAAAATGAGTGTCATTTATAGTTTTGCATACAAAACTTATTTTCTGGGTTTTTTTGTATGCTATTGAAATGTATTGCTCTGTTTCCACTTTGAAGATTTTTAAATCATTGGAATATACTAAAATAGATCTAGAGTTCACATCACACACTATACATATTTTCAATTTATCAAAGAAAGCACTATTTTTTAAAATTTTTAAATAAATGGCTTTCTTAGGCCCTAATGAAATGTTCAATGTGTTGAGTGATTTGACACAAAATTTAATTTGGTCTAATGGTGCTGAGAATGGGAAATATATTACCTCATATTTGGGGCATTTACCTGACTTCATTATACCCCTTGATAAATAGTGTCTGGAGAGGACAAGTATTCTACATTGTACCCAAGTTTAAACTATATTAATGTGGATGTTTAATCAATGGTAATTAGTGACAAGTAAAAAAGAAATGAAGGAAGAGGGCAGAGTGGACAGAAAGCTGATGTCTGTCAGGATGACCCAGATTCAAGTCTAGCTTCTGACATGTTATAATCTGTGTGACTTTATTAATTCACTGAATCATTCAGGATGCACATACCACTCTTTAAAATTAAATTATAGATCCAATACTGGTCTGTCCCTGTAAAGAGAGTTTACTTACTGGGAGTTTTCTATATCAATGAAATTGCAGGTCCAAATAAGACAAAATGTTCTCAGAAAATCAGTAGTAATGTATAAAATATTTTTAACATAATTCACACTGCTTATTTCCCAGGATAAGAGGAAAGTGATTTTTAAGTCATTTAGTCCCATTTTATACAGCTTATTCTTGTTGAGGTAATATGACATTGTGCTTGGAGTGCTAAACTTGGCAGCAAGAAGGCTTTAACTTCAATCCAGCCTTTGCCACATATTATGTAGCTGGGAGGACTTACTTCTCAAATACCTGAAATAACCCACTAGAATTTCTCTATTTGCTGATAGATAGGTTGTAATCTGCTCTCAAGATGAGGCAATGTTTGTTTGAGACATGGAGGTAACATCAAGGTATTGGAAGAGCCCCTGAGTTTTTGAAGGCCATGCCAATGAGTGGTAGAATCTGTGAATTCTTAGTAAAGTGAAAAGAATATGGCTTCTGAAGGACATTGTGTCTATTGTCTGAGGACTAGTCTATCTAGGATTGAAGAATGTTATCAGTTGATACAGTGTTAGATTCCATGGGAATCCAGAAGACCTAAATTTCTATCCTTTTTCAGATACTTACTAGCTGAGTGACCTGGGTCAAATCACTTAAACTCTCTGGATTTGGATCTACCTTCACTCCTGCTACCTAACCCTAGAAACTAAGCCAAGCAACAGATATGACTAAGAGTGGTTCACAACAATTGTTTGGGAACTGGCACTATAGTGACTGAATCACCTAGGTGTCCCCCATGCCTAATAATTAGTATATAAATATATAAAGGAAAAAAATGATTCCACACTCCAAATCCTATCAGCTGTTTCACTTAGCTACCAATATCAGGAGAGACCTCAAATATAAGGTGCCAAATGAGTTTTATTGTGAAGGAAGCTAGGGATTCTAACAGTAATTCTTTGATTTGTGGTTTTCTGAGGTTCCTTTCTGCACTTTGGTGAGGCTGCCTCCTTCCCACATAACTTCTTGACTATTTTTGCTCTACTGATTGAAGCTACTGATTTTCATGTTAAGTAAATTTTAAATACATTTTAACTCCAAACACTTGATCTATGATCACTCTGTATAAAATAATTGAAATTCACCCAGTCCTCCCACAACACCAATGCTGACCCTAAAAGACAAGAGAAAAAAGAATTATTAAAAGAGTGGCACATGTCTATTTTTCAAGAACTAGTGTTTCCATGTTGAATAAGTGAATGAAAACAATATTTTAAGTATTTTCATCCATTAGTAGATTGTAAGAAGGATTAGGAAACATTTTCTGTTATTCATTTGTTACTACAGGATTGGGACCATTCCTTGTTCTGAGTAAAGTCTATTAAAATCTCAGCACTTTTTGTATCTGATCATTTTTCCCTTTCAGTTATCAGACTGAAGAAAAGAATGTGTGCGTGGGCACACACACACATGCACAATGTATAAGTCCTTGACATATGCAATTAAAAATAAATATATCACACCATTCAGATTGTTCATATTTCCATAGCAAATGATTTCCCTAATGCATGTCAACTTTATCAAAGCTCAGGCATTATTTTTTTCTTCTCCCTGGTATAAGATTGGCTCAATAGAGTGCTCCCCAAGCCTAACCCAAGTGGCAATTCTCATAGATGCTACCAGGAGCCATTCAGAAAGGACTAAAATCCTTTATCCAGGAGCATAGTCAAAAAGATTGCACTGGAACACTAGAGAGGGAAAGAACATAAAAATAAGGGTTTATTATTCATTAGCCCCCTGAAGCAGTTATCAGTATGCAGGGAAGAGGAAGGAAGGGAGTGTGCTCTTTCTTAGTCCCAGAAATATGATTTGAGTACATAATGTACTCTACTGTGTTTGAAATATTAAGTAAAGCAGTCCCCCTCCAAATTAAGGTAGTATTTTGACTTTAAACTTTAAAACATTCTTATTTTCTCCTTTCTAATTTAATATTTTTAATAAACCCAATCATCATTTCGTTTCTTTCAACCTAATGATCCCTCTGCCAAAATTAAATGCTCTTTTAAATGACCCATAGATGTGGGTTGTCAAACACATGACTCCTAATTCTACCAAAATCTAATTGTTATAGCTTATGTGAAAAGGTAGACAGAATCATGCACTTGGAAAAATGTGTAGTTGATTGCATCATATGCAAAGATTATGTGCATGCGTATTTATATATACCAGCATATTATCACATGCACGTATAATACATAGCTCACATGTGCATACACATGTGTATTGCATATTACATACATGTATGTTTTTATTTGTCTGTATGTATAATTAACTCATTGTCCATAGTCATCTGCATTTGGGAAAAGGATAACAGAGACTGGATGATCAGTCCTCAATATTTTTTACAGTACAAGATGATCAAACCACCACTTTAAAATGGATGCTTTTAAGAGAAAAGGCAAAGAATATGGGCCTGAGGGCAAGAAAACAGTGTGTGGATCAAAATGCCCCAGAGAGCTATCTGGGCAATGAGATTTTGAGTCTCAGATTTGTATTTGCTAAGTCAAAAACTGAAATGATGTTTATTCTATAGTTGTCTACTGTAGCTAGCATTGGCACACAACAAATAGGAAACTATTTCTCCCAAGTCCTATAAAATGTAGTTCTTTCCTATTTCAGCTATTCACCTCAACCCCCCCTGCCCCCCAATACACAGCTTGTTTCTATTGTATCTATTATTGAAGTTCACTTCAATCAGCCTTTATTAGACAGTTACAATTGCTTGGCACTGTGGGAGCAAATGGAGAAAAAGATACAAATCAAACAGTTGCTTCTTTCAAGGGGCTTACACTCTTTTGGATCCCTTTAAATAATAATTACAACTCTGAGTGACAGAAGACTTTATTTCTAATTGTAAGGTAATTTATTTCTGGTGGACCAAAGTTCAACTATGATATATTAATACTTCAGTTAATAAGTGGTCTCATTGATAAGGCTATGTATCTTAAGCTGTACAGATGATTAGGTACTTTATGTACTCACATTTTATTATTTTTGCTCTTATCCCCCTATAAATCCTCCCATTGTGCTAAATGCTTTCCTTTTTGTCTTTTAAAAATGTTTTATAATAATTATTATTTATTACCAGGATCATATTAAGAATAGGCTGTTATCTCTCATTCTTATTACTAGTAGAGCCCATCTCCTTTCCCACCCACATTTATGGATGGATATCGCTTTCCCTATTTTCCATGTTGAAAATCTACTATAACCCAGTAATATCCAACATACATGGATCCATTGACTTGTTTGATAATATGCACCTTGTTTTGTTTATTTTTATTTTTAAAATATATTGGTTGTCTAAGATTTATAACCATGTTATGTGACCAGGATAATGTATTTAAATATGAAATTTAAAAAGTTCAATAGAAATAATTTCTGGGTAATTTAATTATTTTATCAATAACACCAGAATTTTAATAAAAGGATAGTTATTTTGCCATCTCTGTGCAAGAACAAACACAATCATAGCAGCTGGTTCATGCTTATATGTCCCTTGGAAGAGGGGTCTTCCAGAGGGAGGCAATCATTTCTGATTGGTTAATGATGAGAGAATGAACATTACAGTGATGGGCTGAACCTATTCAAATGAACTTTGATTATGTCTTTTCCTTCTAAGTTACCCCCCAGCCTTTGACAGTTTTATTTAAGGAATTTATTTCTATTCAAACCTGAGTAGAGCACAATGATTTCCCTATCTGGTGGGTCTGAACAATATTGTTAAGAAAATTAATCCAATCTCATTATTAATAATGTCCTTCAAGAGACTGAACTTTTGAAATCAAGACTTTAGAAAAAGGGGGGAAAGTCTGGATGTCCACAAATCATTTATTTCATAAATAATATACTTTTATTTTGTGCCAGGCAGAAACTTGGCATCACTAAATGCAATTCAAACTGCTTTCTTCATCCTGTGTCATCAAGAACTCAACATATTGTCTATCTGCTTTCTCTCTCTAAAATGTATATGTTCATATATTGGCCACCCTTTAGCTGCATGTTATAGCCTTAATAATTATTATGGCTCTTTTACTTTTTCCTAATGGATTATTAAGCCTGTCACTTTAAAATTTTTTTTTATTTTTTTTTGTGAGGCAATTGGGGTTAAGTGACTTGCCCAGGATCACACATCTAGTAAGTGTTAAGTGTCTGAGGCCAGAATTTGAACTCAGGTACTCTTGAATCCAGAGCCAGTGCTTTATCCACTGCACCATCCAGTTACCCCAAGCCTGTCACTTTTAAGAAATACTGTCTTTCATTGAGGCAGTTCTGTAATTGCTTTGGGGTTTCGTACAGATAGTCCAGTATCAAGTAGCAATGGGAATAACTGGAAACTCTTGGGACCCCTCTGGTGTTTTTTCTTTTTGCAATTATATAAAGCATGTTCTATGAAAACATGAAAGAAACCTGGAAAATCCTCTGTTTTATGTCTTGCTTGACTTTAACAATTAAAGGTCATTCATCAGGTAACTCTGTTGTTTCATTATTCATGAATTTTGTCTAATCTACATTTTCATGGAGGAGAATTGTTAAGACTATATTTTTCCTGAATCAATTTTTAAAAATACAACAAACAGTGAACTGTGGGAATCCATAATCTTCAAACTTTTTAGTCTACTTGAAATATTAATAAGGCTTTATTGACAATCAGTTGACTATTTAATCCCCACCAGATGCCAGGCACTATGCTATAGTTTAAAAGATCAAATTAAAATATTTCCTGCCCTCAATGAGTTTTTTGTTCTCCTATGAGGAAATAACACATATAAGTAAATATAGCATATATACAAGATGAATGCAAAGTAATTCCTAGGGATAGAGAATACTAATAAATGAGAGAGTTAATAAAGGTTTCGAGTACAAGTTGGAATTTAAGTTGAGCCTTAGAGGTGTTACAAAATGGTTAGATGGGACAGGATAGGGTGTTTAAGAAGTAATGCATCATCAGCTTCAAATAGCAGGTTGGAACAGGAAGGTTTATGAAAGGTTTGAAATGCCAAGACAATTGTTCACTGTTTTAGTAAGGAACTTTAGGTTCACCTTTTGAGAGTAAGGTTAACTATATCTTTTACTCGGGGTTCTAGGGATACCCTGGAGGGTGTTGAAATATCTCCAGTATTTCTTTCTATTTTTAGACAATAACTATGAACCCAGTTCCATTTAACCATTTAATATTAATCATTTTTTTTACAAGTAGACATTTTATTTTGAAAAAAAAAGAGAAATAATAAAATTACAATTATTTGCCCTATCAACATCTTAGTGTCATACTCTCCTCTAAATTAAGTCATTCTTAGAGTAGGTTCAAAAATGCCAGTTTCTCTATGTCTTTAGTCTGACCACATTTACATCCAAAGGCAGCATTGTTTATGGAAAAATCCTTATACCAGCTATTCCTGGACTAGGCCATGATGATCAGTGTTTTGCTCCTGAGGACATGAATGCTCAATAGGAGGCAAAACCTAGTGTAGGTTCCTATTTCTTAACTCCCAGATTCTAGCAGCCACATTCTCTTGACCTTTATTCTTGTAAGGTCATATTAATTTCTTTCACCTAAATCTAAAGAACAAAAACACTAAGACTTATTCATGGTGCCTCATGTTTGCCATTTAAAAAATGGGCTTTTGCTTGAGGGAAAAGCTTACTCTTATAAAAAAGCATTGTACAATTTAGCACAAGCAATTACTGAAAAAATTACATGGATTAAATTTTTAAAAGATTAATTTATGATTATATTAAAAAACATAGGTTATGCTCAAAGAGACAAAGGCTTGGGTGTAATGTATCTTAAATGAAAGAAGAAATATATAATGGGACAGAATGGAGTATTCTTGGGGAATATGAGTAAATATGTAGCCAGGAATATGATAATATAAGTTAATATATTTCTCAAAGGATAAAAATCAAAGCACACTTTTTATGAAAAATATAATTGAACATTTTAAACTAGATATGTCAGACTTAAGAACTCCTTCCTGCAAGGCATCCCAAACCAAATTAAAATTTCATTGGGAATTATTTACAAAATAAATTAAAATACAATATAGGTATTATTAATTTGTAATTTTTTAAGTCAATATGAAGTTTATTCTACTTGAATTCAGAAATACTGCTTTAAACCAAACCAAACCTGGTAGTGAGTGAACATATTATTAAAGGTGGCAACAAACAAAAATGATGAATTTTGAAATATGACTCATTGTCCTAAAGGCTCAAACATTTATATACTTAAGAACAAAATATGTTCTTTGTAAAGATAGTGTGCTACATGTGGTGACAGAATTAAGTTGATTCTGTCTTTAAAAAAAGTGCAGCAGCATGGTACAGTAAATAGTATGAAAACCTTGGAAGCATGAAGACCTGGGTTCAACTCCAGCTTCTTCAACAACTTAGTTACATGACGATGGCCAATTTGCTTAACCTTTCAATGTACAATATTAAGACTCTATGTGGGGCAGCTAGGTGACACAGTGGATAAAGCACCAGCCCTGGATTCAGGAGTACCTGAGTTCAAATCTGGCTTCAGATACTTGACACATAATAGCTGTGTGACCCTGGGCAAGTCACTTAACCCCCCATTGCCCTGCAAAAAGAAAAGAAAAGAAAAAAAAAGACTCTATGTTACAAACATATTTCCAATTTTCATTAGGAATTTCCACATTGGAAGTTCCTTCCGCAGATGAAATTAGTAGTCCAAACCCAACAAAAGCCCATTAGTAAGTACAATAAACCAATTATTATGATAATAATAACAGCAATTACAACAGCAAATAAGATTAACAAATAGAAAATTAATGAATATCAATTGACACTAAATTGCAGGGCTTATATATATATATATAGTCAAATTAATGACTGGTTAGAATTTGGAAAAGTGGTAAAAAAAACTGTAGGACTACAATTACAAAAAAGCCTTTTGAATCTGAAAAAAAGTGAAATACAGAAAATAAAATATACATGTTCAGAACAGTACTTATAAACTTTAGTTTTTCAAAGGTAGAGTCAAAGGACTCAATGGTGTCCACATGGTGGGAACATTGTTTCCAGGTTCGACATGTGTATCCTAGATATACAAATACATTGTGATAAATTAGTTTTTCTGTAAAAGAAAAGAGCTGGTTTAAGTAGTATGACCTCTGGCTTCTGAAATGAGATCAAAAAGTGGTTTCAGGGATAAATTAGCCCTAGTATTTTGAAGTTGGGTTATGAAGAGTAGAAGGCTCTGGGAGCTCAGCTAAATAAATAGCCCAGTAGAAACATTTTGTTGAGAAAAGAAAGGACAATAGGGTCCCCCACCATGGAGGTGGTAGTTACAAGGGAAACACATTAATGTTAAAATCTTACTACTCTGTGTCTATTCTTCCCATGTATAGCATGTATTTTTGAAGAACAAAAACAACAAAAAACGTAATCATTTTATAGGGTAAAATGATATTTTGTAGCACTTATTCTTACAATAACATCTTATTAAAAGCTTTTACATTTAGCTCCTTTTGTCTCCTGATATGGATAGATGAACAAGTGGAACCTATATACTATAATTTTTGGGGGGGCATTTTGAGTAAAATTTGAAATTCTAACAGGAAGAGGAGAAGAGCTAGAACATTGCAATAAAAGTAATTTATAGAACTTAGATTTTTTTCCTAAATGTATTTATTTAATGAATGTGGAATGATGGAAACCAATTTATTAGTCAAGATAAATTGTTCACTAATGTAAAATTGTAGGGGGCAGAAATACAAAATGACCTGAGTTTAAGAATTCTGTAAGGAATTCTTAGAAAATTAGCCTTTTAGGCTAAATGTACTTGGCAGTTAGAAAAGTTCCTGGATACAGTTCTGATAATTCAGCAATTAAAAACATCAATATTTGAGGCAGTTAGATGGCACAGTGGATAAAATGCTGGCCTTGGATTCAGGAGGGCCTGAGTTCAAATCCGGTTTCAGACGCTTGACATTTACCAGCTGTGTGACCCTGGGCAAGTCACTTAACCCTCATTGCCCTGCAAAAAAACACAAAGAAAAACCATCAAGATCCAAACCACCTTGGGGCAGCTAGGTGGCCCAGTGGATAGAGCACTGGCCTTGGAGTCAGGAGGACCCAAGTTCAAATCTGGCCTTACACATTTAACACCTTACTAGCTGTGTGACCCTGGGCAAGTCACTTAACCCCAATTTCCTCACCAGCTAAACAAAAAAAAAAGATCAAAACCACCTTTGTGTTGCAAGGGTTATCTCTATAGTACAGATTTGCAAGCAACGAACCAAAGAAGACAGGATTTCTACTTGAATATATGAATGAAGAGGAGGCGGAGCCAAGATGGTGGAGAGGAAGTAGCAAGCTGCCTGAGCTCTCCTTCTGTTCCCTCAAAACGAACATTAAATCAAGCCTCTGGACAGATTCTGAAACTACAGAACCTGCAAAGAGACAGAGAGACACAGTCCTCCAACCAGAGATAATTTAGAAGACTTCAGGAAAAGGTCGGTCTGACTCAAGCAAAAGGGAGGCCCAGCGCAGGGCAGCAACCCAGCGCCGAGGGGGTCAGGGCAAGTCAGCAGGAGCTGCGGGCCACAGCTGAACAACTGAGGCTCCCAGAACCTGGTTCAAAAATCTGGTGGCCAAGAAGGACAGTGGAAAAACCTACCTGCACCGGCCGAGAGGGCCACGAAAGGCGAGATCAGACGCCGGGGTCTGGCGCCTGGCTGGCCAAGCACAATCAGACAGGAAGTGCAGGGCAGAGGAATCTCCACACACCATAAAGGCCTCAGAGTAAAAGCCCGGTCACACAGCACCTATACACCTGCACAAGAAGCCCAAAACAGGGACCCTGGTGCCCCCAGAGCAGACCTCAACTTAAAGAATAAATAAATAAGCTGCAATAATGAGTAAGAAGCAAAAAAGAGCCCTCTCCATTGAGATCTTCTGTATCAATAGGGAAGAAGCCAACACAAACTCAGATGAGGACAATAGCCTCAAATTGCCTACATGTGAAGCCTCAAGAGGGAAGGTGAATTGGTCTCAAGAACAAAAAGCCTTCCTGGAAGAGCTCAAAAAGGATTTTAAAAATCAATTGAGAGAGGTGGAAGAAAAAATGGGGAGAGAAATGAAAGCAAAACAAAAAAACTATGAAAAAAGAATCAGCAGCTTGGAAAAGGAAGCTGAAGAAAACAAAGCCTTAAAAAATTCATTTGGCCAAATGGAAAAAAAGCTGCATAATCTCACTGAAGAAAACAATACCTTAAAAAATTCACTTAGCCAAATGGAAAAAAAGGTGCATAATCTCACTGAAGAAAACAATGCCTTAAAAATTAAAGTGGGACAGTTGGAAGATAAGGAATCCATGAGACACCAAGAATCAGTCAAGCAGAATAAAAAAAATGAAAAAATAAAAGAAAATGTGAAATACCTCATTGGAAAGACAACTGATCTGGAAAACAGATCGAGGAGAGACAATTTGAGAATCATTGGACTGCCTGAAAGCCATGACCAGAAAAAGAATCTAGACACCATATTCCAGGAAATTATTAAGGAGAACTGCCCTGATATCATAGAATCAGAGGATAAAATCATCATTGAAAGAATCCACCGATCACCTCCTGAAAGAGACCCCAAAAGGAAAACTCCAAGGAATATTGTAGCCAAATTCCAGAATTATCAGGTGAAGGAGAAAATACTCCAAGCAGCCAGAAAGAAGCAATTTAAATATCATGGAGCCACAGTCAGGATTGCTGAGGACCTGGCAGCTTCAACATTAAAGGACCGCAAGGCTTGGAATATGATATTCCGGAAGGCAAAGGAGCTTGGATTGCAGCCAAGAACCTATTACCCAGCAAAAATGTGCATTTTCTTTCAGGGGAAAAGATGGACATTTAATGACATTGGGGACTTTCAATCTTTCCTGGTGAAAAGATCAGAACTGAATAGAAAATTTGATCTCAACATACAAGACTCAAGAGAAGTTTAAAAAGGTAAACAGAGGGGGAAAAAAAGTTACCCTATTGGGTTAAACTGTTTATATCCCTACACAGGAAGATAATACTCATAACTCTTAAGAACTGTAAATGTATTTGGACAGAGAGAAGGAATTTATATAGAGGGTATAAATATAAATTGTCTTTGATGTCATGATACAAAAGGATTAAGGGGATAAAAAGGGAGTCTATGGGGAGGAGAGGAAAGGGGAGGTGGAATGGGATGAATTATATCATATGAAGAGGTGGAAAAAAACCTATTACAATAGAGGGAAAGAAAGGAGGAGGGAACATGGTTTCAACCCTATTCTCATTAGATTTGACTCAAAGAGGGAATAACATATACGTTCATTGGGATAAAGAAACTTAACTCATTCTTTAGGGAAACAAAAGGGGAAGGGAAAGGGGGGGACTGATAGAAGGGAGGACAAAAGCAAGGGAGAAAAGGGTAAAGAAAAGAGAGGGGGTGATAAAAAGGGAGGGCAGATCGGGGGAGGCAGGGGTAAGAAGTAAAACGTCAGTGAGGAGGAATAGGGTGAAAGAAGGGGGGAAAAGTACAAAGGGGATAAATAGAATGGAGGGGAATAGACAGTCAGTAATAATAACTGTGAATGTGAATGGGATGAACTCTGCTATAAAACGGAAGTGAATTGCAGAGTGGATTAAAAACCAGAACCCTACAATATGCTGTTTACAAGAAACACATTTGAAGCAGAGAGATACACACAGAGTAAAGGTAAAAGGCTAGAGCAGAATATATTATGCCTCAGCTAAAGTAAAAAAGGCAGGGGTAGCAATCCTTATCTCAGACAAAGTGCAGGCAAAAATAGATCTTATTAAAAGAGATAAGGAAGGAAATTACATCTTACTTAAAGGTACTATAGATAATGAAGTAATATCAATATTAAATATGTACGCACCAAGTGGTTTAGCATCCAAGTACTTAGAGGAGAAGTTAAATGAGTTACAAGAGGAATTAGATAGTAATACTATACTAGTGGGAGAACTGAATCTCCCCCTCTCAGAATTAGATAAATCTAGCCAAAAAATAAATAAGAAAGAAGTGAAAGAGGTGAATAGATTACTAGAAAAGTTAGACATGATAGATGTCTGGAGAAAATTGAATGGGGATAGAAAGGAATATACCTTTTTCTCAGCAGTACATGGCACATTTTCAAAAATTGACCATGTATTAGGGCACAAAAACATCATAGTCAAATGTAGAAAGGCAGAAATAGTAAATGCATCCTTCTCAGATCATGATGCAATAAAAATTACATGTAAGAAAGAGCCAGGGAAAAGTAGAATGAAAATCAATTGGAAACTAAATAATTTCATTCTAAAGAATGAATGGGCCAAACAGGAAATCATAGAAACAATCAATAACTATATCCAAGAGAATGACAATAATGAGACAACATACCAAAATCTATGGGATGCAGCCAAAACAGTGCTTAGGGGAAAATTTATAGCTCTAAATGTTTACATGAATAAAAAAGAGAAAGAGGAGATTAATGAATTGGGCATGCAACTTAAAAAGCTAGAAAAAGAACAAATTAGAAATCCCCAATTAGACACTAAATTAGAGATCCTGAAAATTAAAGGAGAATTTAATAAGATTGAAAGCATAAAAAAAACAACTATAGAATTAATCAATAAAACTAAGAGCTGGTTTTATGAAAAAACCAATAAAATAGATAAAATATTGGTTAATTTGATTAAAAAAAAAAGAAGAAAACCAAATTACCAGTATCAAAAATGAAAAGGGTGATGTTACCACCAATGAAGTGGAAATTAAAGCAATAATTAGGAAATATTTTGCCCAACTGTATGCCAATAAATTTGACAATCTAAATGAAATGGATGAATATTTACAAAAATACAAACTGCCCAGGTTAACTGAAGAGGAAATAAAATCCTTAAATAAACCCATATTAGAAAAAGAAATTGAACAAGTTATTAATGAACTCCCTAAGAAAAAATCCCCAGGGCCAGATGGGTTTACGGGTGAATTTTACCAAACATTTAAAGAACAATTAATTCCAATATTATACAAATTATTTGGAAAAATAGGTGAAGAAGGAGTTCTACCAAATTCGTTTTATGACACAAATATGGTGGTGATACCAAAACCAGGCAAAGCAAAAACAGAGAAACAAAATTATAGACCAATTTCCCTAATGAATATTGATACTAAAATCTTAAATAAGATATTAGCAAGGAGATTACAGCAAGTGATCACCAGGATAATACACTATGACCAGGTGGGATTTATACCAGGAATGCACGGCTGGTTCAACATTAGGAAAACTATTAACATAATCAACCACATCAATAAGAAAACCGACCAAAATCATATGATTATCTCAATAGATGCAGAGAAAGCTTTTGACAAAGTACAGCACCCATTCCTAATAAAAACACTAGAGAGTTTAGGAATAGGGGGAGCTTTCCTTAGAATAATAAACAGTATCTACCTAAAGCCATCAGCAAGTATTATATGCAACGGAGATAAATTAGAGGCCTTCCCAATAAGATCAGGGGTGAAACAGGGATGTCCATTATCACCCCTATTATTTAATATTGTTCTAGAAATGTTAGCTTTAGCAATCAGAGAAGAGAAAGGATTTAAAGGAATTAGAATAGGCAAGGAGGAAACAAAACTATCACTCTTTGCAGATGATATGATGGTATACTTAAAGAATCCTTGAGAATCAAGTCAAAAATTACTTGAAACAATTAACAACTTTAGCAAAGTAGCAGGATATAAAATAAATCCACATAAATTATCAGCATTTCTATACATGACCAACAAAGTCCAGCAGCAAGAGATAGAAAGAGAAATTCCATTTAAAGTAACGGTAGATAATATAAAATACTTGGGAGTCTACTTGCCAAGACAAACCCAGGAACTCTATGAACACAACTACCAAACACTCTTCACACAAATCAAATCAGATCTAAATAATTGGAAAGATATCAATTGCTCATGGATAGGCAGAGCTAATATAGTAAAAATGACAATACTGCCTAAATTAATTTACTTATTCAGTGCCATACCAATCAGACTACCTAAAAATTATTTTATACAGCTAGAAAAAATAATAACAAAATTCATCTGGAGAAACAAAAAGTCAAGAATATCCAGGGAAATAATGAAAAAAAATTCACAGGAAGGTGGGTTAGCGGTACCAAACCTGGAGCTTTACTACAAAGTGACAGTCATCAAAACTATCTGGTACTGGCTAAAAAATAGAGTGGTAGATCAATGGAATAGGCTAGACTCAGGAAATGCAGTAGTAAATGACACTAGTAATGTAGTGTTTGATAAACCCAAAGACTCCAGCTTCTAGAATAGGAACTCAGTATTTGACAAAAACTGCTGGGAAAACTGGAAGATAGTATGGCAGAAATTAGGCATAGACCAACATATTACACCTTATACTAAAATAAGTTCAAAATGGATACGTGATTTAGACATAAGAGGTGATACCATAGGTAAATTAGGCGAGAAAGGAATAGTGTACCTATCAGATCTTTGGAAAGGAAAACAGTTTTTGACCAAACAAGAGATAGAGTATATTATAAAATGCAAAATGGATGATTTTGATTATATTAAATTAAAAAAATTTTGTACAAACAGAAGCAATGCATCCAAAATTGGAAGGGAGGCAGAAAGCTGGGAAATAATTTTTGAGGCCAGTGCTTCTGATAAAGGCCTCATCTCTAAAATATATAGGGAATTTAATAAAATTTATAAGAATCCAAGTCATTCCCCAATTGAGAAATGGTCAAAGGATATGAACAGGCAGTTTTCTGATGAAGAAACCAAAGCTATCTATTCCCATATGAAAAAATGCTCTAAATCTCTAATGATTAGAGAGATGCAAATTAAAACAACTCTGAGGTACCACCTGACACCTATCAGATTGGCTTAAATGACAAAAAAGGAAGATAATAAATGTTGGAGAGGCTGTGGGAAAATTGGAACACTAATGCATTGTTGGTGGAGCTGTGAGCTGATCCAACCATTCTGGAGAGCAATTTGGAATTATGCCCAAAGGGCGATAAAGCTGTGCATACCCTTTGACCCAGCAATCCCACTTTTAGGTCTTTTGCCCAAAGAAATCATGGAAGGGGGAAAGGGACCCACCTGTACAAAAATATTTATAGCTGCTCTTTACGTGGTAGCAAGGAATTGGAAGTTGAGGGGTTGCCCATCAATTGGGGAATGGCTGGACAAGTTGTGGTATATGAACACAATGGAATACTATTGTGCTGTAAGAAATGATGAGCAGGAAGAGTTCAGGGAAACCTGGAGGGTCTTACGTGAGCTGATGATGAGTGAGATGAGCAGAACCAGAAGAACATTGTACACGGTATCATCAACATTGAGTGTTGACCTACTGTGATGGACTATATTCTTCTCACCAATGCAATGGTACAGAAGAGTTCCAGGGAACTCATGATAGAAGAGGATCTCCAAATCCAAGATAAAAAAAGAAAGAAAGAACTGTGGAGTATAGATTCTGATTTCTTTTATTTTGGGTGCTGTTGTTTTTATTTTTCTATTTTGAGGTTTTGCATCACTGCTCTGATTCTTTCTCTTGTAACAGGATTAATGCAGAAATAGGATTAATGTTATTATGTGTATATATATATATATATGTGTGTGTGTATATATATATGTATATGTATATGTATAGAGATATATAGATATAACCTATATCAGATTACCTGCTGTCTAGGGGAGGGGGAAGGGAGGGGAGGGAGGGAGAAAAATCTGAAATTGTAAAGCATGAATAAACAAAAGTTGAGAACTATCTTTACATGTAACGGAAAAAAAATACCTCATACATTAAAAAAATATATATGAATGAAGAAATGTATATTAAATTATTTATTAATCATTCATTAGATCATTGAGACATTAGAAGTATGAAACTATATTATTAGTAATGTACTATTTCATATCCTGAATCCTTTTTATGTGATGTTGATGATAGCAATTGATTTATACATGGATGCATGCATACATACATAAATATAGGCATGCATACATACATACATACATATTATTTCAAGGTTTACAAAACCATAACATGCATTATCTCATTTGATGCTCACATCTTTCTTTATTTGTATTCTACTGCAGGTCAATAATACTTCAAGTCTCATCTGCATTTTAAAGATGGAAAAGCTGAGACTCAGAAAGAATAAATAACTTCTGGAGGTCATGTAGCTGGGATAAAGTAAGCATGATGATCAAGAAATGTTTTATTTTTGTATTTCTCAGCCCAATTAATAGTACAGTGTCTGCCACAGTTTTGTTGCCTAATAGATGTATGCTTATTGATTGATTGGTTGATTGCATGTATTTCTATGGGTCTGTTTACTCTTTCTTTCATCTCTTTGGGTTAGAGGCTCACTAGTGCTATTGCTAGTTAAAAGGACATGTGGAGTTTTATGATTTTTTTCCCCCAGATTATTGAACTAATTCACAGCTCCACCAATAGTGTGTAAGAAAATAATGGGCTTTTCTGTCTCCTCTAAAGATGAATTTTCTTTTGTGGTTGGCATAGAGTAAATAGAGGGAGTCATGTACAACTTATTTTGAATTGCTTGAGCTCTTGTGGGTGGGGAGTGGGAATGGAGGGAGGAAGAAAAGTTGGAACACAAAGTTTTAAAAAATTGATGTTAAAATTTGTTTTTACATATATTTTGGAAAATAAAATTCTTTTCGAAGCAAAAAAAAAAATAGAGGGAGAGGGGAAAGGAGCTGGGTCATTTGGTGTTTTAGCCTGAGAAACAGACTCAGATTCAAACTTGAGCTTGGATTCTCCTTCTCTTGTATCGCCTTGGGTCAGCTCACTATATTACAGAGTTCTTCATAAGTTAAATCTTTGGGGGAATTAAGGTAAAGGATTAATTGCAAATTGCTCAGTTAGGGGATCAAATTATCCATGCTCCAGCCAAAGATCCTCTAATAAGCTAAAATATTTTTCATGCCACTTAAAACACAGTTTAATAAGCTTTCTTTTTTTTCAGGCCTGGCTGAATCAGTAGCTTATATGTATTCCATGCTTTGAGTATCCTTTCTAGGGGAGACCCCTGTATTATATAGTAGGGTTTGGTATTTTTAGACCTCATGGTATTTTTAGTCCCCATATTGTAATTCTGAATACGCCTTATTAAAATGCAAAGATAAATAAAAATAAAAGTAGAAAATCTGCCCCCCCAAAATAAACAACAATCTACAGTTAAAGCATAAACATAAATGGAATTAAAAATTAAAAAAGAAAATCTGTGAAAATGATGTGTTAATGTAATCTTTTCTCCCATTTTAAAATCCATTTGAAAATTTAAAGGGACAGTACATGAAAATCAATGAAAAAAGAAGCATACAAACATAAAATTTCTTATGCAACATCTTTTGCAGTGAAGATTACAAGATTGAGGGTTTGAGTCCCTTCATGGTCACCAACTGTGATGTTTAAAATCTAATGTATGTTTGTCTTATTCCTGTCCCAAGTGTAGGGAAAGCTAGCTAGGATTTATTTATAAATTAGAAGCTTTAGCACCACTCTTTGGGCAATAAGCATTTATTAAAACACAGTAAAGAGAGAACACATGGATTTCAGAAAGTTAAAAAACCTATCTACCCTATAGGAGAGATAAGACTTCAGCCTAGCCTGCTTCTTCCAAGAGTCCTCTGCCACCAACAGCCTGCTCAAGCCAGGAACTGGGAGGGCAAGCTTCCTCTCTGTACCAAGGAGAGAAGGTCCTGTTTTAAGCTAATTGGCTAGCATCACCCAAATCCATTGGTTCACTGGACCTGAGGGTAGTCCCATATTGAGGTCAGAGTCTGCAGTCTCTGAGAACACACCCTCTTCAGGGTCAGGAAAGTGTGGTTTCAACTGAATTGACTTTAAGTGAATTAACTTTAAGTACATTAATCAGCAAAGTCAATCAATCTCACTAAATTTAATCAATCTAATCAAGCTGGGGTCTTTGGGTATTGGCAAAGCGCATTATTTTCTTACAAGTACATCATGGTGGCTATTTTCCTGTACTCCTTCTAATATGCTATTTTGTCATTATTTTCCCAATCTGATATTTGTGATATGGTAATTCAGAGATATTTTGCTATGTGATTTTGTAATTATTAATGACTGAGAGTATTTTTTTTATACTTTTGATAGTTTGGCTTTCTTCCTTTGAAAACTGCCTGATCATGTCCTTTAGTCATTTATATCTTGGAGAAAGGCTTCTATCGCTATAAATTTTCATCAGTTCCATATATATGAGAATTTTATGAGAGAAGCTCACTGCAGACATTTTTCCCAGTTACCTGTTTCCCTTTTAATTTTAAATACATTAGTTTTGTTTGTGAAAAAATTGATTTTATGTAATTAAAATTATTTATTTTGTCTTCTGTGATACCCTGTAACCCTTGTTTCTTCCCTTATTCATAGATCTGCAAGGCCATTTCTTCCTTATTCCTCTAATTTCGTGATGATGTCGCATTTTATGTCCAAAATTACAAATGTTTTGGAATTTAAATTGTCATATGATATAGAATATTGGTCATTATTTTCTGTCAGATTATATTTTTTTTCAATTTTATCTGAAGATGTTATTGTATCAGTGAGATTTTATGCCAGTAAATAGGGAATTTCAATTTATCAAATACTTTTAAAAAAATTCCTTCTTTGTGTTGTGTACATGATCAGTTCAACTAATCTTTTCTTATCTAGTACCAAATCATTTATGATTTATTGCTTGGCAGTATCATTTGAGATCTGGTAGTACTACTTCTCATTCTTTTCCACTTATTTTTCTTATATCCTTGAGATTCTTGATAATTGTTCCCTCCATATGATTTTTTTCTAGCTCTACAGAATAATGCTTTTTTAGTTTAATTTTATAGCACTAAATGAGTAATTTAATTTATATTTTAATTTTTCATTGATGTCTTTATATAACCATAATTTTTCTACCCTTCTCATTCCCAGAAATGCATTTCATATGGTAAATAGTATTTTTAGTTTTTATTTTTAAAGTAATAAAGATTTTTATTTATAGTTTGGGGTTCTAATTTTTATCCCCCCCTTCTTTGAAGCAGAAAGCAGTCAGATATGGGTTATACATGTGTAATTATGTAAAACATTGCCATATTAGTTAATTTTATATAAGAATACTTGAATAAAATTTTAAAAATGAAAGAAAGTGAAAAATAGCATGCTTCAGTCTGTTCTATCAATATCAGTTCTTTCTTTGGAGGTGGGTAGTATGTTTCAATAGTCCTTTGGGATTGTTTTAGATCATTGTATTGTTGAGAATACTCAAGTCATTTACAGTTCTTCATCAAACAATATTGCTGACTCTGTGCACAATGTTCTCTTGGTTCTTCTCACTTCACTATACATCATTTCATAAGTCTTTCCAGGCCTTTCTGAAATCATCATGCTTGTCATTTCTTATAGCCCACTACTATTACATCACCATCATATATCATCATAGTTTGTTTAGCTATTCCCCAATTGATGGGCATTCCTTTTATTTCAAATTCTTAGCCACCACAAAAAGAGCAGCTATAAATATTTTTGTACAGATAGTTTTCCCCCTTCTTTTTGGGGATGTCTTTGGGGTATAAACCTAGACGAGGTATACAAAGTATCTTTGAAAAGAAAAAAAAACAAAAAAAAAGAGAAAGAGAAGATAGAATAACTAGTCAATAAATATTAAAAGTCTGAAAATATGTGGATTGTGCCACACTTGTATACCTCTCACCTTTTCAAAGCAGAGGAATACAAGAGCCTTCTCATAACTCTTCTTTTAACCATGCTTATACCTTATAGTTTTACAATATTTACTTTTGATTTTGTTTTGTGCATATGTGTGCATCATTGTAATCATGGTGTATATTTTTTTTAACTTGGCTCTCATTCTGTATCAGTTCTTGCTGATTTGTTCAATTTATTCATGCAGACCATGCAAGCTGAGACCCAGCCCCAGGCAGACTGTGCCAGTGAACCAAGCCTTTGAAGATTCTTAATCAGCTGTGGCAGTGGTTGCTTCTGGAACTCAACCCATAGATGGTGAGGAGGTCAAGTGGTTAGCCAGGGGGAGATTACAGGGGTCTCTTTGCTGATACTGAGGCAGGACACTGTTATTTTGCCCATGCTAGAATCTGGGTCGTAGGCTTGGGTGAGTGTCCCAGGCAGGGGAAGAGCACAAGCACACTAGAGCTTGCAGCTGTAATGAGGTAGGCTTCATAGTTCCAGGATAGAAAAGCAGGCCAATGGCTGCTTGCAGACCAGAGCACAGACCAGGAGAATAGTATATATACCTTTCGTTATATCATACCACCTTGGAAGAACTAAGGACTTACAAATTCCTAAATATATCACAGAGAACAGTAGCTCAAACACCCTGCAGCTTGGGACAGTGTGCCCTCCACCTGGAATCAGTGCTTCACTTTAAGAAGGAGTTAAAAGTCAAGAAATAGGCAGAAAAAAAGAGCAAATGAAAAAAAAAATTATGACCCTAGAAAGTTTCTATGGTGACAAGGAAGATCAAAATATACCCTCAGAAGAATACAACAAAGTCAAAGCTCCTACATCCAAAGCTTCCAGGAAAAATGTGAATTGGTCTCAGGCCATAGAACCACTCAAAAAGAACTTTGAAAATAAAGGAAGAGAGGGAGAGGAAAAAATGGAAAAAGAAATGAGAGTGATGCAAGAAAATCATACAAAATCAATGCAAAAAAAAAAAAAGTCAACAGCTTGCAAAGCCAAATTGGCCAAATTGAAAAGGAGGTACAAAAGTTATCTGAAGAAAATAATTCTATAAAAATCAGGATTGAACAAATGGAAGCTAATCAATTTATGAGAAATCAAGACACAGTAAAACAAAACCAAAAGAATGAAAAAATAGAAGGCAATTTGAAATATCTCCTTGGAAAAACAACTGACCTGGAAAATAGATCCAGGAGAGATAACTTGAAAATTATTGGAATACCTGAAAGCCAACATTTAAAAAAGAGCCTAGACATCATGTTCCAAAGAATAGTCAGGGTAAATTGCCCTGTTATTCTAGAAGCAAAAGGTAAGATAGAAATGGAAAGAATCTACCAATCACCTCCTGAAACACATTAAACCATTTTATTTCTAATTTTTTTTTGTTTTCATTTTTTGAGGTTTTTCTCTTTTGCTCTGATTCTTCTTTCACAGCATGGCTAATGCAGAGGTATGTTTAGTGTATTTGCACATATATAACCTATATCAGATTGCTTGCTGTCTTGGGGAGGGGGGGAAGGGAGGGAAGGAAGGGTGGGAGGGAGGGGAAGGGAAGAGAAAAATTTGAAACTAGAAATCTTATAAAAACAAATGTTGAAAACTATCTCTACATGTAACAATAATAATAATAATAATAATAATAATAATAATAATAATAATGAATACATAGGGAAAAAAGAAATATATCCCAATGTTATAATGTTGGAAAAAATTAATGTTACAATTTGTTTTTACATGTAATTTGGGGGAAAATTCTAAGTAAAATAAAAATCTTTTAAAAAATGCATTAGTGTGCCTATCTTCAAAGCTTTTTAATATTGACTATTTTTTGCCTTTATTAACAATTTTCCATCCGTGAAGGCATAGATTATGGTTGTTTTGATGCATATTTCTCTTATTTTTTTATTTAGAGCACTCTTTCCTATAGTTGTTAATAGTTTAAAAATTCTTTTGAGAATTCTTTGTTCGTATCCTTAGTTTTGTGGTGTTTAAAATCTAATGTGTGATTGCCTTATCTGCCACCCCAGTGTGTGTTGAGGGGTAGAACTAGATAAGTTTACTGATAAATTCAGCAACAATTGAGGCTTTTAAGCATTTGTTAAAGAGAGAGAGAGAAAACTACCTTCACCTAGCTAGCCACACTCCCAAAGAGAACATGTGCAGTTCTGCCCCCCTACGCTGGTTCACAAACGAAAAGGAATGATTCTCTGTGTGTTCCAGTATAAGCTTTCTGCGGGACCAAAAGAGGGGTGTTCCCTACACAGCTCCAAGTTAATTGGCTGGTCCACTGATTGACATGACTTACTGGTGTTCTATGAATAAATGTAACTTCCGAAGACCAGGCAGCTTCCGGATACTAGTCACATGCTTTCTTTTCAGGGGGTCATTGCCCTGGTTCTCACAATGTCTTTCTCAGCAGGAGGTGGAACCCTGATTCTCACAGTTTACTTATCTATTGAGAAAATTCCTTTGGTTTTATAATGTGCATATTTAAGTTCTATCATATCAATAATTTGTTGTTTGACCTACTAGTCCTTTAGAATTGTTTTTAGCCTATAATCATTTTTTTCTTTCTACTTAAGCTTTTATTGAGTATTAATTTAATACCCATATTTAAATATATACATATATACACATATAATTTTTAAAGTGAGCAATTATTCTTTTGAGAAGTGTTTGTTCATGTAATTTAACCACTGAATAAGTTAAGAGATGTTGTAATTTGTAGGATATTAGTTCATTATAGCAAAAATAAATAATATTATTTTTCTATTTTTAGGTTTCTCTTTCTGCAAAGAGTATCTTATACTTGAATACATACATTTATTGAGTGTTCTTTAGCAGATTCTCAGATTTTATTTTATTCTGTTATCATGTTTATGAAAGTTTATCTTTCTATATCTACTATCTAGCTTTTATTGGCAATATACTGAAAAGGTATGATCATATATGTGGATTTATTTAATATCCTAGAAATTTTGTGAATTTATTAATTCTTTTAATTTTTAAGTTTTTCCAAATAAATCCTATATCTCCCCAATGAAAAAATGTTGATTCCTCCTTGTCTATGTTTATCATGCCATTTTTTTTTGTCCTATTAACATAGCTAGCACTTCTAGAATTATGCTAAGTATTAATGGTGACAATGGCCCTTTTTGCTTAATCCTTGATGTTGTGGCAATGACTTCTAACTTTTCTGCATTACATATAAATGCTATTTATTCTTGATTTTAAATATAAGTAATTTACACTATTAAGGAAAGGTCTGTTTGTTCCTATTGGAAAGGAAATGGGTTTTGGATTTTGTCAAAAGTTTATTCAGTGTTTTTAGGTATAATTCTCTGGGTTTTATTATTAATGTTATTGACATGATTTATTATGTTAATTGTCTTCTTTTTATATTGAATTAACCTTGTATCCCTGTTAAAAACTCACTATGGATATAATAGATACTATTTTAAATATGTTCTGGCCTTTTATGCTAAGAATTTATTTAATACCTTTTCATCAAAACTTGTTTAATTATCAATTTTTAATTTTTTTGTTTTGTTTTGTTTTCAGAATTTCTTTTTGGTTGTTTTGTTGGAGGTTTTGAATTTGTTGTTGCTTTTGTTTAGTTGAATTCACAATTCATCACTTTATTCATTCTGTCTTTTATTAATCAAAGCATTTTGAAATATGAATTTACTCCTTTTTTTTTTGCTTTTTTGAATTTACTCCTTAGAACTTCTTAGCTACCTTTCCTTAGTTAAGATATGTTGATTCATAAATGTCATTTTCTTTGATGAAATTTTCTATCATATCAATAATTTGTTCTTTGACCTACTAGTTCTTTAGAATTATTTTAGCCTCTAATCATTTTTCTTTCTAATTGAGCTTTTATTGAGTATTAATTTAATTGCATTGTGATTTGTAAGTTATATATGTAGTGTTTGTATTCTTTTTCTTTTTTTCTTTTGCATTGTTGGTGATGTCTTTATATTCCAATACATAGTAAGTTTTTTGTAAATATGCCAGAGAGAGATGAGGGATATGTAAATTATTTTCTTTATTCACTAATTTGCAGAAGTCTGTCATCTCTGGGTCTTCTAAAGTTCTTTTGACATTCTTAATTTCTTTGTGTTTTTTTTTTTTTGGTTAGATGTCTAGCTGTCAAAAGTTGAGCTACATTTTAGTCTTTTCGTTCACACACACACATACTCACATTAATATATGGATATGTGTGCATAGCATATATTGATATTAATTTGTCCTTTGCTGCCTTTAATATAATATAGTTCCCCTGCTTGTGTATTTTTTTTAATCACAGCTTGTATTCTTAACTGAAATCATGGTTATTATCCTTAATCATTTTTTATTAATTTAAACTTCAGCCCCCTCTTTTTTCTCTCTGTAAATATTTATATCCCATATTTTTTTTCTTGTAAGGAACATACTATTGAATTTTATTTTCTGATCTATTTTGCTATCATCTTCTGTTGTGGAGGTGATTTCATAGTGACAAAATTGTATGTGCAACTCAAATTCCCATCACACCAAACTGCCTTTCAGTGATATTATTATTTTCCATTTCTCAACCATTAATTTTCTCTTTATCATTTCAACTAATGCAGCCTTTCATTTGTAGTTATTTTATATCTATCCAATAATCTTTGGTAATAATGAACCCCTACAATTAGAACTATGACCAAGTTTTCATAGACGGAGAAACCATTTGTAAGGAAGGCCCACATGTGGATCTTCTGAACAAACACAGAACAAAACAAAACAAACAGACAGACACATAAACAAACAAACAAAAAAAGCCCTTGGTGGTAAGACCAAACAAACATAAGGAGAGGGTAAATTATCCTAATAAGGACAGGAAGTGTTGGTGAACAAAGTTAACTTGCCCAATCCTGTTTCCTCCCCCTCCATCCACCATTGGCACTGCTTATTGTTCACAAGTGAATACATATGTAGGTTGACTAATAGATTTCTGTGGGAATAGGATCTGTTTGTTTCATGACTGGGGAGAACTTATGATTCCCTAGAGCTGCTGATACAAAGTTTTCCTCATTAACAGAACAAAGACAGAACCCCACTGAAAACTGTTAATTACAAACTCTAATTTTAACCCCCAAATCAGAAGCTAGTCAATGTGTTTGGAACAGCTGAGGATCCCTAGGGCAATTTCTCACATGGGTAATCAGAACACTTATATTTTATTTTTTACATTAATTCCTTTAAAATTTCAACATTCCTTTTAAAAGCAATAATTCATCAACATGCCAATTGAATTTATATTTGCTCCCTCCTCCTGTGCCCTCTTGTCTTCTTCCAAAAGGTTAGGGATTTTATTAACAGAAATAATATTTTAAAAGAATTCATTTTCCCTGAGGTTTTACTTAACATGAGTTATAGGTTACATAAAATGAGGTTTTTCTTTTTCTCTGGATGAATTGTTGTGTCAAAAGAAGATGCCTTGGCCAGGTGGGTAAGCAATAACCCTTATATTTCTTAAATATATTTGTGACAATGATTTTTCCCATCTTGTTTTCCTGAGAGTGATTTTATAAAGATGAATGGAAATACATACATTTACTTATACCCATACGAACACATACATGCATACACACATGTATACCCAAGCATACATGCATACTTCAGCATAGGCAAATTTCTCTGTGAATTTTTTCAAAGATTTTTACCTGATTTGCAGAGATCAGCCAAAGTTTTTGTTGCTACTTCATGTGGAAATTATATTTCATATTTTCCCTAGTATACAGTTTTTAAATTGTATATGCCATTTTTACTTATAAAATCCCTAGCCAAGCAAAATCTATAAGTCCAAGAAAATGTGGGAAAGCCCTCAGAGAGTTGAGTGTATGCTCTTTATAGATTGTAGGAAGAAATGCTTGGGAATTGCATAGAATAAATAAGTATGGGAACTGTGTGACTGGCAACACTGGTAAGAATACCCACATAGTTACAGACAACCTGGAGTACTGGAGTCAGCTAAAATGGAAAGAGAATTGGACTACGACTCAAGAGACTGAACTTATAATTCTGGTTTTGTCATTTTTTGACAATGGGAATATTATTTAATCTTTCTGGATTTTAGTTTTCTTATTTATAAAATGGAAGAGAAAAAAGGGAGAAAGAAAAGAAAAAATGAAAGAAAAAGAAAACAAACAATATCACTTACTCTTAAAAATGGTGACACAGAATTCTTATGCAATGATGTGATAGATATACAAGATAAAGCTAAGAAAAACTATTGAAAACAGCAACTTGACAAAAAATAAATAACACATAGATAAATGCTCTAAGGCTTCAAATAATGCTTTTAAAGGAAGAATTTCAAGATAAAATGTGTGTGTATGAAAGCATTCCCCAAATCACTAGGAAGGTAAAAGAAATCAGAGATTTTGTCTCTGTCAACTCAAAATTTAATGAAAAGTTGTTATCATGAAGTTAGGGCCTTTAATTTGGGCAGAGGAGTTGCAGCTTGTGGTACCACTCACCAATTGTTGGAAGTACCTGAAAAAGGGAACTGGGAACAGAGTTTATATTAGGTATTAAAACAGAGAGAGTGACAAGATTCTCTTATGGAAGAGTAAGTTTCTCACAGTTTCACTAGATAGGTTCTTTTGCATAATAAGCTAAAATCCAGAAAGAATCCTTGGGAACCTCAGGGAAGGAAGAGTTGGGATTTTACAAAATAATTAGAAGCCAGAATGAAAATATTGGGTCAAACCCAGGTAACTCATTGGCCTGGGACCTCAATTGGCCTGGGATCTAGATGGAGTTGAGACAATTCTTAATCAATTGAGTTTGTCAACTCATATCATGTTAAATGGCAAAGGTGACAAAATATAATAATAGCCAATATTGGGAGGGTCCTACATGAAGAGAAAACCACCTTAATAAACTGTTTGACAGAGCTATGAAGTAATCTGCCATTCTAGATTTCAATTTGGACATATTTAATAAAAGTGACTAATAAGTTAATGCCCTTTGACCCTTCAATCCCATTACAGGGCATATACCACAGTGATATATTTCCTAGAAAGACACAAAGATCAAATAAATATAGGAGTATCCATACTCTATGTGGTAGAAAAGATGAGGAAATAAATTGAATAATTTATAATTGAATAATTTGGCTAAAATATGAATATAATAGAATATCACTGTGCTATAAGAAAATGTGTGTTTGTGTATTTTAGTCTTATATCAAGAGGGTAATGTGTTTATATCTGTGCTTTAGGAGAACTATTTTGGCATTTGTTTAAGGGTAGATTACAGAGGAGGCTAGATGGAGAATGGAAGCAAGGAAACTAATGTTTGGGTTTTGTTTAATTCTCAAGAATTTTGGGATGCTGTGAGATGGAGGGAGAAACAGAGCAAGGATAGAGATAAAACAAATTTCTGTTCACTCAGAAAGATCGTTCTGGCTCATTACCATTTTGGCATAGTCAAAAAGAGTATGACTGCCTTCATCCAAAAATCCTAACTTTTTTGAAATTTTCCCAAGCTTAATCATGACCACTGGTTCACAAATGCCTTCAATCTCTAGTTTCTTGTGCTTTCACACTCTTCTTTTGAACTCTCAGCTTTAAACTTTCAAAGCAGTTCCTGAGAAATTATATGAATAACTACTGTTCCCTTGACAACTCCAAGAGATTTGTAACTCTTTCTTTTCTTCTTTTCTTTCTTTTTTAAGATAATCCTCACATCTTTAAAATGTCATCATGATGCTGGTTCTCCCAAGTTTCATAAAGGGCACCTGCTTTGGACTACATTCCATGGGCACATTTTAATCTTCCATTTGCTGTCTGTTTCCAATATCCGATGATACTCTTGATTATAATTTCTAATTTTTTTTCATTTCTTAATCATCATTTTAAGAGGGCAGTGAGTGGATTATTTCTATATATTCTTTTTATCTTCTACTACACTTAAGAGGTACATATGGACTGTAACGATTGGAATAACGCCACTTGCTGGAGACTTACTGTAGAAGAGTTCCGCCCATGAAGCAAAGGTCTTTGAGGGCAAGACCAGGAGTCTTTTCTTTGGCGTCAGGAAGTGACGCGGGCTAGTGGGAGGAGGAAGAAAGAGACTGGGGCTCGGGTCACGTGCTCTTTCCTCTGGACTCTGGTGGAGAGCGGAGCTAGAAATCTGCTCTCCCTTTAATAGATAGGAATCTAGGCCTTTCTCTCTCTCTTTACCAAATTCTTATTCTCCTTAATAAATGCTTAAAAGTCTAACTCTTGCTAAAGCTTATAATTTATTGGCAACCACTCATTAGATATTTTAGACAGTTTAGCTAGAATTTTAGCCCTTAACAGGACATATATTCAATCTTCTTAGAAGACTGGTACCACATCAGGCTTTCTTTTCTTTCTTTTTTTTGGTGGGGTAAAGAGGGTTGAGTGACTTGCTGAAGATCACACTGCTAGTAAGTGTCAAACGTCTTAGGCCAGATTTGAACTGAGATCCTCCTGAATTCAGGGCCGGTATTTTATACACTGCACCACCTAGCTATCCCCACATCAGGCTTTCTAACAAAATTCTACTGGCACTGAATTCCCCACAGTAACCTAGGATAAAATAATCATCATTCTTTCCCCTGGGATCCAATACTCCAAATTTCACTGAATTTAGTAAGTGGTATCGTACAGTATTGGTCTTAGTCAAGGATATCTGAATTCAAATTATGCCTCTGACACTTAACTAGCTGTATCAGCCCCAATTATTTTGTCTGTGCAAATTGGGGAAAATAAACAGCCAACAAACTCAAAGGAGTGTTATCAGAAATTAAATGTGCTTTTCAAATGTTAGCTTTCATCCTCATCCTCATTTATATATATATATATATATATATATATATATATATATATATATATATATATATATATATATATATATATATATATAAATGGGAGATTCATGTTAAATTTCTTTCTTAAAGTTTCATGTTTTTGAGAGGGGAATAGAGTTCATATTTGTGATGTTCTTGCTGTCATTTTACCCCAAATGCATTTTTTCCCATCAAGGCAGAACACAAAAATCTTAATACCTCATATTCCTAAAGAACTGTCTGGGGCACTGAGAGGTTAGTTGGCTTTTTCATTTTCAACCAAATAATTTATGTTAGAGGTAAGACATGAACCCAGGGCCTCCTGACTCCAAGGCTATCTTCCATGATGACAACTACTAATTTTTCTCAACAGATATGGAACAATATGTGACTTTTTAAAGCTAACTTCTGATACTTGTTTGCATCTAGGACTTGACTTTTCTTCAGAAAAACGTATGGTAGATCATTTTTGCAAAGACTCCATCAAGAAAGGCAAATTTTCCCAGTGTCAAGAAATTACTGATCATGACATTGTCTAAGAGTCTATGATAAATTAATTTCAAGTTAGAGGCAGACTCAGAATGTTACCCAATATGACCAACCACCAGGAAAGGAAAGTGGAATGACCTTTGAGAAAAATCTCAGAGGAGAAAAAGGTAGAAATGGAAAATAGAATAACATTGCCACAAGTTCCCTGTGGCAGAAGATTTCAAATAACTCAAAGATTAACATATATGAAGAACCAGCCATTTTAAAGGCAATGTTCTAGGTGCTAGAAAGTAAATGATTTTTAAACCACAGCCTTTTTTTTCCCAGGAGATTGCATTGTAAATATAAGTTGAAGGGAGGAAGAATATTAATTCATTGAAGATGGGGAGAGAGACTTGGGCCCTGAAGGATTTCTGAGTGAGGTTAAAGAGAAAAAAAAAAGTGTATTCCAGGGTATTATCAGAGTGAATTATCAGGGGATAGTTTTATAGAAGAGAAATTTAATGTAATATACTAATATGTCTACATACATTAATAAATAGAGTATGACAACTGTAGAAAGGTAAAAGGTCAATTGCCTTCTAGCTTCATTTGGAGAGAGAGATCGATATATATATATATATATATATATATATATATATATATTAGTAAAACAGGATGAAATGGGGAGAAAAGAGATGACTTAATCTCTCAGGTTGCCTCCACAGCTCCCTCATAGCCTCATTGGCCTGTCTAAAATGTGGGGGGGGAGGGGTTTCTAAGAGCAGAAAAGGCTATCCTGAGTTTATCTTTCCTTTACATATAAACGTACCTTTGTACTTCAACCCACTTAGAATCAATTGGGATTTCCAGGGCATTGTAGAATCAGCTAAAGTTTCCAAGGCTAGGCTAGAGAACAAACTGAGCCAGCATCAGGGAACTTTAGAGGTCCAGTGATATTACTCTCCTGAGTTATCATAAGATTACAGATTTAGAATTAGAAGGGACCTTACAAACCATTGAGTCAAGCCTTTTCATTTTACAGATAAGGAAGTGAGGTATAAATAGATATGACATCTAAAGTAACATAACTGGTAAGTGTCTGAAGAAGGATTTGAACTCAAATTTGTCCTGATTCTAAGCTATGTTCTCTATGAACTAGGCCACCTAACATTCTGTGGTCAAGAAAAGACAGTCTGAGGAAGACTGGCTAAAAAAAGAACCCAGAAGGCTATCACACTACCTGGAAGCCTAAATTGAAGTAGCCTTTTCAACCCATCACCATTCAACCCACCTTTCATAATGCTACAGCTTTCCTAGTCAAGATTATATAAGGTCTCCCCAACACCAATGAAATCAGGTCCTAATGAAACCTGGAATTTAAAGCCATTCATTAATACTTATTATGCAAAATAATACAAATATAATACAAAATAATACAAAGCCTCTGCTTCAGTCAGGTTAATTTAGGTAAATCCACAAACACTAGATTCCCTTCCAGTGCTTTGACTTTGCTCATGCCTTCCCTTCTCAGGAAAGCCTTCTCCATCTCCATCTCCTCCCTTCCTATATAAATCTTATTCATTCTTAGAGGATCAACTCAAAAAAGGTGTGATTTTTCTAATCCAAACAGATGCCTGCTTTGCTTGACCTTCTTTAGCAGTTATCCCTAAAATGTCACTCATTTCAAAGAAATGTATACTGTCTTTAATTGTTCTTTAAGTATATTGTTCCTTTAATAACTTAAGTTGATGGTAACTTCCTTAGAGACTCTTTTTTTTAATCTATTGCATTCCTGATAAAGGAGTCTAGCAATGTAGGAATCAACACATACTGATTTATTGATTGGACTAATCAATTAAGGTCTCTGACTCCACATAAAAGTAACAGAAATCTGATATAACTCTCATCAGTAAGTAAATGCTGATAGGAGACATAACTCAGATTCACATCTTGAAAGTGAAAGGACTCCCTTATGTTAATAATTTTAAAATTAAGTGATTTTATTCTGTATGGAAATGCATGATACCTATGGCCTGAGGAGGGATTTTTCTTTCAGAGAGGTGTTGTAGTTGCTATTTTCCCCATTCTTAGGATTTTGTGTAACAAAACACTTGAAATAATCTCTCCCCCTTAACATTTCTGAATTTTACTTTGAGTGTAATAATTTTGATAAATGTGAAATGGCTTTAACTCTAATATGCTGAAAAGGAAAGAAACAAGTTCTGTGTACTAACGGTTGTTGAGAGTTTATTCAAACCCAGGGAAAACATAATGAATATCAGCTACCCTGCCCATATTCTTTGTATTCTTTCATGAATGGCTGCTGGCCATTTCTGCATTGATGGAACAGTCATTCCTTCCAAAAATATCATTTAAAAATATCTTTATGGTATATAGAGAAAAAAATCCTGATGCAATTTGGCAATATTTTATTGTTTTTGTCATTTTCCCTTTTCCAATTCTGAGCATTCCTGCTTTGCCTTCTTTTCACCTCAGCCCAGATTCTTTGCTTATCAGATGAAAGGAGATTTCTTAGTAGAATTAAAATTCCTTCACAGACCTTAAACATCTAGGGGAATTCCTTTCTGTTTATTCAGTGCCAGAAGACTTTTCTATGTTTCCACTTTAAGGATAATCAGGGTGGTATATTATAAAGGAAATTTTAGATTAAAATTCTAGAATATTTAGCCTCAGTGTAATGTGGGGGTGGTGGGGAGAATCAGAGGGTGCAAATCAAAATCCCAACTCTGCTATTTAATCTCAATGGCATCCTACTAGATTGGCTCTTAGATTCCTTTTCCACTCTATATCTTACAATCTTATCTCTAAAATCAGGCAGTCCAGCTGACTAAATTCTCTCATTCTAATCCCAGGTCTAACTTCTAAGGCTAACTAATTTAATGATCATGGTTTAGACACTCCACCTCAGAGGACCCCAGGGTCCTCATCTATAGAATAAGCTGGTTAGCTTAGAAGATCTCATTTCAACTCTAGGGAATCTGATCCTTGGCTTTGTTCTACCAGAACTAAATGTGTGACTTTGGGCAATTTTTTTTTCTGAAAAGGAAATCAGCTAGTATTAATTAATTTGATTTATTTTTAGTTTTATTATAGGATTAAGCTTCTTTCTTTGGGAAAAGCTTGCCCTCAAGTAAGGCAGATTGACAGAATTGCTTAAGTCTAGGGTACCTATAGATTTAGTGAATATATAGTTTAAAAAGACCTTATCATTAAGAAACAAATGATTTAGAGGAATAAAATAATTATAGTATTGTAAGATTTTTATTTAAATTCTAAGTTCCCCTTTCTATGATCTGGGAAAAAGGGGAAGGGTGGTTTCCCTTTTTGGCAGCTGGAAAAAAAAGGGGGTTAGCCAAAGGTTAAGTTTCTCTTTTCAGTCTTAGTGGATAAACTCCCTCTTTTTCTGAATTAGAGATTAAGGAATATTCTAAAATTGGCAGCTGGAAAATTGTTAGGGGTGACTGTTAACTCCAAACCACAAGTTCCTCTTTGCCAGTTAAACCTTCTGGTTACAAAAGGCATCACCTGAAGACTATTGTGTTAAGACAGAATGGGAGATGGGGCAGCTAGGTGGTGCAGTGGATACCAGCCCTGGATTCAGGAGGACCTGAGTTCAAATCCAGCCTCAGACACTTAACAGTTACTAGCTTTGTGACCCTGGGCAAGTCACTTAACCCCAATTGCCTGAAAAAAAAAGATAGACTGGGAGATACTAACTAGTCAGGTAACTTGTGTTCTCCAATTGAATTATATTCAAAAGAGGTTTCTGTATTTTTTTATTATTCCTCTTTCCTGTTATTAAAAAAAAAAAAGCTTTGTATATCACTCCTGGTCTCTGACATCTGAGGAGTCAGATGATGTTTGATAAGCAATTGCTAGTTTTTCAAATTAAATAATAAAGCAGTTGTTTTTTTCCACATAATTAAGTTTAACATTTCTTAAAGGCCTCAGTTTCCTCATCTGTAAAGTGGGGACAAGAGATGAATTTGGACTAAATGATATCCCTAATCCCTTCCACCTCTGATTAAAAATTATTTTTATGACAATGAAATAGAAATACATTATTAATGGTGGAATACATGATGCCATTTTTTTTCTTATAATAAAAAGCACATTGGATCTGGTGTCAGAAAACTTTGGTTCAAATAACAATGTACTTTACTCCCCATATTACTTGAAAAAACAAAACAGCTACCTTGTCTGGCCTAATTTTCATCACTTATAAAATGAGGGTGTTGAACTAAATGATCTCTAAAACCCCTCAAATTCAAAATAAATGATTCTATGACTTTAATAAAGGTGCAGAGAGAAAGCTATGCTTTTATGGATTTAAAGAATTGTAAATTCATTGAGGTTATAGACTTTTTTCTTTTTTTTTCAGGGTCAGAGAGATGTGTTGTATTTGCAGTTCCTGGAACATGGTCAATATTAAGGCATGTTTTTGTTGTTGTTGCTGTGTTGTTTTTAATGGATAGATTAAAAAGGGCATGCTTAGATGGCATATATAGCACACATGTAAAAGGGTGAGCTTAGTGAATAACACTAACCTGCATTCAATGAGATGAAAGTTCTAAACAAGTTGTTTTATTTTATTTTAGATATTTTATTATTTTCCAGTTACATATATAATTTTCAACACTTGTTCACACAGGATTTTTTAGTTCCATTTTTTTTTCTCCCACTCTCCCTTCCCTACCTCCTTCCCCAGACAGAAAGCAGTCTGATATAGGATGTGTATGTACAATCACATTAAGCATATTTCTACATTAGTCATCTTGTGAAAAAAAATCAGAGCACAAGGGAAAAACCTCAAAAAAGAAAGAAAGAAAACAGTCCAAATGTAGAAACAGTGTGGTTTGATCTGCATTCACAGTTATTCTTTTCCGGATGTTGAGAACATTTTGTATCATGAGTTATTTGAAACTATTTTGGATCATTGCACTTCTGAGAAGAGCCAAGTTTATCACCATTGTTCATCACACAATGTTGCTGTTACTGTGTACAATGTTCTCCTGGTTCTGCTCCTCTCAGTCAGCATCAGTTCATGTAAGTCCTTCCAGTTTTCTCTGAACACCTGCTGCTCATTGTTTCTTATAGTACAATAGAATTCATATACCACAACTTGTTCAGCCATTTCCCTATTGATGGGCATTCCCTTGATTTCCAAATCATTGCCACCATAAAGAGAGCTGCTATAAATATTTTTGTACATGTGGGTCCTTTTCCTTTTTCTATGGTCTCTTTGGGATACAGACCTAATAGTGCTACCACTGGGTTAAAGGGTATGAACAGTCCCATAGCCCTTTGGGCATAGTTCCAAATTGCTCCCCAGAGTGGTTAGATCAGTTCATAGCTCCATAACCAATGCATTAGTGTTCCAATTTTTCCACAGCTTCTCTAACATTTATTATTTCCCTTTTTTCATATTAGACAATCTGATAGGTGTGAGGTGGTAGCTCAGAGTTGTTTTAATTTGCATTTCTCTGATCAATAGTGATTTACAGCATTTTTTCATATGGCAATAGATAGCTTTCCCTTATTCATGAGAAAACTGCCTGTTCGTATCCTTTTACCATTTCTTAATTGGGGAATGACTTACTTTCTTTTTTTAAAATATTAATAAAGTATTTTAGTTTTTTCCCATTACATGTAAAGATAGTTCTCAACTTTTGTTTATACAAGCTTTCCAATTTCAGATTTTTCTCCCTCCCTCCCCTCCCTCCCCCCCTCCCCTAGAAAGCAGGTAATCTGATATAGGTGTTTTATATAAATAAATAAATAAATAAATAAATAAATAAATAAATATATATATATATATATATATACACACACACACAGAGACACACACATATACATATAATACATAAATACATATATATATACATAATAACATTAAACATATTTCTGCATTAGTCATGTTATAAGAGAAAAATCAGAGCAATGACAACAAACCTCAAAATAGAAAAACATCAGCACGAAAAACAAAAGAAATAGTATGGTTCATTCAGCATCTACTCCATAGTTCTTTTTTTTTTTCCCTGAATTTGGAGATCTTCTTCTATCATGAGTTCCCTGGAACTCTTCTGTACCATTGCATTGGTGAGAAGAATATAGTCCATCACAGTAGATCAACACTCAATGTTGATGATACTGTGTACAATGTTCTTCTGGTTCTGCTCTTCTCACTCATCATCAGCCCACGCAAGACCCACCAGGTTTCTCAGAACTCCTCCTGCTCATCGTTTCTTTTTTTTTTTTAATCCAGCTCTCCTGCTAATCACTGATCTATTCTTGACTCCAGGACTTTAGCTGACCTTGGAAGATGCATGTGAACACAAGGGAGGAGGGTTTAATATCTTTATTTTTTTGTTTTTGTTTTGTTTTGTTTTTTTGGTGAGGCAATTGGGGTTAAGTGACTTGCCCAGAGTCACACAGCTAGTAAGCGTTAAGTGTCTGAGGCAGGATTTGAACTCAGGTCCTCCTGACTCCAGAGCCAGTGCTCTATCCCCTGGGCCATCTAGCTGTCCCCCCCTTTTTTTTAAATTAATTAAGTGTTTTATTTTTTCCCAATACATATATAGTTCTCAACTTTTGTTTATACAGGCTTTCCAATTTCAGATTTTTCTCCCTCCCTCCCCTCCCTCCCCTCCCTCTTCCTCCCCTAGACAGCAGGTAATCTGATATAGGTTTTATATATATATACACATACATACATATATATATATGTGTGTGTGTGTTATATACATACATACATATATACATACATATACACACATATATACACATATATACATATATATATATATACACATAATAACATTAATCCTATTTCTGCATTAGTCATGTTATAAGAGAAGAATCAGAGCAATGATGAAAAACCTCAAAACAGAAAAATCAACAACACCAAAAACAAAAGAAATAGTATGTTTCATTTAGCATCTATACTCCACAGATCTTTTTTTTTTTTTTCATGGATTTGGAGATCCTTTTCTATCATGAGTTCCCTAGAACTCTTCTGTACCATTGCATTGGTGAGAAGAATATAGTCCATTACAGTAGATCAACACTCAATGGTGATGATTCTGTGTACAATGTTCTTCTGGTTCTGCTCATCTCACTCATCATCAGCTCATGTAAGACCCTCCAGGATTCTCTGAACTCCTCCTGCTCATCATCGTTTCTTACAGCACAATAGTATTCCATTGTGTTCATATACCACAACTTGTCCAGCCATTCCCCAATTGATGGGCACCCCCTCAACTTCCAATTCCTTGCCACCACATAAAGAGCAGCTATAAATATTTTTGTACATGTGAGTCCCTTTCCCCCTTCCATGATTTCTTTGGGAAAAAGACCCAAAAGTGGTATTGCTGGGTCAAAGGGTATGCACAGCTTTATCGCCCTTTGGGCATAATTCCAAATTGCTCTCCAGAATGGTTGGATCAGTTCACAGCTCCACCAACAATGCATTAGTGTTCCAATTTTCCCACGGCTTCTCTAACATTTATTATTTTCCTTTTTTGTCATTTTAACTAATCTGATAGGCGTCAGGTGGTACCTCAGAGTTGTTTTAATTTGCATCTATCTAATCAATAGTGATTTAGAGCATTTTTTCATATGGGAATAGATAGCTTTGATTTCTTCATCAGAAAACTGCCTGTTCATATCCTTTGACCATTTCTCAATTGGGGAATGATTTGGATTCTTATAAATTTGATTTAGTTCCCTATATATTTTAGAAATTAGGCCTTTATCAGAAGTACTGGCCATACATTTTTTTTCCCAGCTTTCTGCCTCCCTTCTAATTTTGGATGCATTGTTTCTGTTTGTACAAATTTTTTTTTAAATTTAATGTAATCAAAATCTTCCATTTTGCATTTTATAATATACTCTATCTCTAGTTTGGTCATAACCTGTATTCCTTTCCAAAGATCTGATAGGTATACTATTCCTTTCTCTCCTAATTTACCTATGGTATCACCTCTTATGTCTAAATCATGTATCCATTTTGACCTTATTTTAGTATAAGGTGTCAGATGTTGGTCTATGCCTAATTTCTGCCATACTATCTTCCAGTTTTCCCAGCAATTTTTGTCAAATACTGAGTTCCTATCCCAGAAGCTGGAGTCTTTGGGTTTATCAAACACTACATTACTAGTGTCATTTACTACTTCATTTCCTGTGCCTAACCTATTCCATTGATCCTCAACTCTATTTCTTAGCCAGTACCAGATAGTTTTGATGACTGTCACTTTGTAGTAAAGCTCCAGGTTTGGTACCGCTAACCCACCCTGCTGTGAATTTTTTTTTTCATTATTTCCCTAGATATTCTTGATTTTTTGTTTTTCCAGATGAATTTTGTTATTATTTTTTGTAGCTCTATAAAATAATTTTTAGGTAGTCTGATTGGTCTGGCACTGAATAAGTAAATTAATTTAGGTAGAATTGTCATTTTTACTATATAAGCTCTGCCTATCCATGAGCAATTGATATCCTTCCAATTAATGGAATTTCTCTTTCTATCTCTTGCTGCTGGACTTTGTTGGTCATGTATAGAAATGCTGATGATTTATGTGGATTTATTTTATATCCTGCTACTTTGCTAAAGTTGTTAATTGTTTCAAGTAATTTTTCAATTGATTCTCTAGGATTCTTTAAGTATACCATCATATCATCTGCAAAGAGTGATAGTTTTGTTTTCTCCTTGCCTATTCTAATTCCTTTAATTCCTTTTTCTTCTCTGATTGCTAAAGCTAACATTTCTAGTACAATATTAAATAATAGGAGTGATAATGGACATCCCTGTTTCACCCCTGTTCTTATTGGGAAGGCCTCTAATTTATCTCCATTGCATATAATACTTGCTGATGGCTTTAGGTAGATACTGTTTATTATTTTAAGGAAAGCTCCACCTATTCCTAAACTCTCTAGTGTTTTTATTAGGAATGGGTGTTGTATTTTGTCAAAAGCTTTCTCTGCATCTATTGAGATAATCATATGATTTTGGTTGGTTTTCTTATTGATGTGGTTGATTATGTTAATAGTTTTCCTAATGTTGAACCAGCTCTGCATTCCTGGTATAAATCCCACTTGGTCATAGTGTATTATCTTGGTGATCACTTGCTGTAATCTTATTTAAGATTATTAGCATCAATATTCATTAGGGAAATTGGTCTATAATTTTGTTTCTCTGTTTTTGCTTTGCCTGGTTTTGGTATCACCACCATATTTATGTCATAAAATGAATTTGGTAGAACTCCTTCTTCACCTATTTTTCCAAATAATTTGTATAATATTGGAATTAATTGTTCTTTAAATGTTTGGTAAAATTCACCCATAAGCCCATCTGGCCCTGGGGATTTTTTCTTGGGGAGTTCATTAATCGCTTGTTCAATTTCTTTTTCTAATATAGGTTTATTTAAGGATTTTACTTCCTCTTCAGTTAACCTGGGCAGTTTGTATTTTTGTAAATATTCATCCATTTCATTTAGATTGTCAATTTTATTGGCATAGAGTTGGGCAAAATAATTCCTAATTATTGATTTAATTTCTACTTCATTGGTGGTAACATTGCCCTTTTCATTTTTGATACTGGTAATTTGGTTTTCTTCTTTCTTTTTTTTTAAACAAATTAATCAATATTTTATCTATTTTATTGTTTTTTTCATAAAACCAGCTCTTAGTTTTATTGATTAATTCTATAGTTGTTTTTTTTATGCTTTCAATCTTATTAAATTCTCCTTTAACTTTCAGGATCTCTAGTTTAGTATCTAATTGGGGATTTCTAATTTGTTCTTTTTCTTGCTTTTTAAGTTGCATGCCCAATTCATTAATCTCCTCTTTCTCTTTTTTATTCATGTAAGCTTTTAGAGCTATAAATTTTCCCCTAAGTACTGCTTTGACTGCATCCCATAGATTTTGGTATGTTGTCTCATTATTGTCATTCTCTTGAATATAGTCATTGATTGTTTCTATTATTTGTTGTTTGGCCCATTCATTCTTTAGAATGAAATTATTTAGTTTCCAATTGGTTTTCATTCTACTTTTCCCTGGCTTTCTTACATGTAATTTTTATTGCATCATGTTCTGAGAAGGAGGCATTTACTATTTCTGCCTTTCTACATTTGATTATGATCTTTTTGTGCCCTAATACATGGTCAATTTTTGAAAATGTGCCATGTACTGCTGAGAAAAAGGTATATTCCTTTCTATCCCCATTCAATTTTCTCCAGACATCTATCATGTCTAACTTTTCTAGTAATCTATTCACCTCTTTCACTTCTTTCTTATTTATTTTTTGGCTAGATTTATCTAATTCTGAGAGGGGAGGATTCAGGTCCCTCACTAGTATAGTATTACTGTCTAATTCCTCTTGTAACTCATTTAACTTCTCCTCTAAGAACTTGTATGCCATACCCCTTGGAACATACATATTTAATATTGATATTACTTCATTATCTATAGTACCTTTAAGCAAGATGTAATTTCCTTCCTTATCTCTTTTAATGAGATCTATTTTTGCCTATGTTTTGTCTGAGACAAGGATTGCTACCCCTGCTTTTTTTTTTACTTTAGCTGCAGCATAATATATTCTGCTCCAGCCTTTTACCTTTACTCTATGTTTATCTCTCTGCTTCAAATGTGTTTCTTGTAAACAGCATATTGTATGATTCTGGTTTTTAATCCACTCTGCAATTTGTTTCCATTTTATAGCAGAGTTCATCCCATTCCCATTCACAGTTATTATTACTGACTGTCTATTCCTCTCCATTCTATTTACCCCCTTTGTACTTTTCCCCCCTTGTTTCACCCTATTCCTCCTCATCGATGTTTTACTTCTTACCCCTGCCTCCCCCAATCTGCCCTCCCTTTTTATCACCCCTCTCTTTTCTTTATCCTCTTCTCCTTTTTCTTTTGTCTTCCCTTTTATCAGTCCCCCCTTTCCCTTCACTTTTTGCTTCTCTAAAAGATGAGCTAATTTTCTTTATCCCAATGAACGTATATGCTATTCCCTCTTTTAGTCAAATCTAATGAGAATAGGGTTGAAACAATGTTCCCCCCTCCTTTCTTTCCCTCTCTTGGAATAGGGTTTTTTTTCACCTCTTCATATGATATAATTCATTTCATTCGACCTCCCCTTTCCTCTGCTCCCCATAGACTCCCTTTTTAACCCCTTAATTTTTTTTGTATCATCACATCAAAGACAATTTATATTTATACCCTCTGTGTAAAGTCTTTCTCTCTGCCCAAATACATTTACAGTTCTTAAGAGTTATGAGTGTTATCTTCCTCTGTAGGGATATAAACAGTTTAACCTAATTGGGTAACCTTTTTTTTTCCCTCTGTTTGCCTTTTTAAACTTCTCTTGAGTCTTGTATGTTAAGATCGAATTTTCTATTTAGTTCTGGTATTTTCATCAGGAAACCTTGAAAGTCCCCAATGTCATTGAATGTCCATCTTTTCCCCTGAAAGAGAATGATCATTTTTGCTGGGTAATATATTCTTGGCTGCAATCCAAGCTCCTTTGCCTTCCGGAATATCATATTCCAAGCCTTGCGGTCCTTTAATGTTGAAGCTGCCAGGTCCTGAGCAATCCTGACTGTGGCTCCATGATATTTAAATTGCTTCTTTCTGGCTGCTTGGAGTATTTTCTCCTTCACCTGATAATTCTGGAATTTGGCTACAATATTCCTTGGAGTTTTCCTTTTGGGGTCTCTTTCAGGAGGTGATTGGTAGGTTCTTTCAATGATGATGTTATCCTCTGATTCTATGATATCAAGGCAGTTCTCCTTATTAATTTCCTGGAATATGGTGTCTAGATTCTTTTTCTGGTCATGGCTTTCAATGATTCTCAAATTGTCTCTCCTGGATCTGTTTTCCAGATCAGTTGTCTTTCCAATGAGGTATTTCACATTTTCTTCTATTTTTTCATTCTTTTGATTCTGCTTGACTGATTCCTGGTGTCTCATGGATTCCTCAAATTCCAACTGTCCCATTTTAATTTTTAAGGCATTGTTTTCTTCAGTGAGATTATGCACCTTTTTTTTCCATTTGGCCAAGTGAATTTTTTAAGGCAGTGTTTTCTTCAGTGAAATTATATACCTTTTTTTTTTTTTCCCCATTTTGCCAGATGAACTTTTTAAGGCATTGTTTTCTTCAGTGAAATTATGTGCTTCCTTTTCCAAATTGCTGATTCTTTTTCATAGTTTTCTTGTTTTGCTTTCATTTCTCTCCCCACTTTTTCTTCTACCTCTCTCAATTGATTTTTAAAATCCCTTTTGACCTCTTCCAGGAATGCTTTTTGTTCTTGAGACCAATTCACCTTTCCTCGTGAGGCTTCACATGTAGGCAATTTGAGGCTATTGTCCTCATCTGAGTTTGTGTTAGCTTCTTCCCTATGGATACAGAAGCTATCAATGGAGAGGGCTCTTTTTTGCTTCTTACTCATTATTGCAGCTTGTTTATTTATTTTTTTAAGTTGAGGTCTGCTCTGGTGGCACCAGGGTCCCTGTTTTGGGCTTCTTGTGCAGGGGTATAGGTGCTGTGTGACCAGCTTTTTACTCTGAGGCCTTTATAGTGTGTGCAGTTCGACCCCCTGGACTTCCTGTCTGAGTGCGCTCAGCCAGGCGCCAGATCCCACCTGTCCCATTTGTGGCCCTACAACCTGCCTTCCCGGCTGGTGAAGGTAGGTTTTTCCACTGTCCTTCTTGGCCACCAGCTTGCTGAGCCATGTTCCAGGGGCCTCAGTTCTTTGACTGTGGCCCGCAGCTCCTGCTGACTTTCCCCAACCCCCTCGGCGCTGGGCTGCTGCCCTGCGCTGGGCCTCCCTTTTGCTTGAGTCAGACCAACCTTTTCCTTAAGTCTTCTAAATTATCGCTGGTTGGAAGACTGTGGCTCTGTCTCTTTGCAGGTTCTGTAGTTTCCAAATCTGTCCAGAGGCTTGATTTAATGTTCTTTTTGAGGGATCAGAAAGAGAACTCAGGCAGCTTGCTGCTTCCTCTCCACCATCTTGGCTCCCGCCTTACTTTCTTATAAATTTGATTTAGTTTCTAATATATTTTAGAAATGAGGCCTTTATCAGAAATGCTGGCTGTAAAAATTGTTTCTCAGGTTTCTGCCTCCCTTCAAATTTTGGCTACATTGCTTCTGTTTGTATAAAAATTTTTCAATTTAATGAAATCAAAGTTTTCCACCTTGCATTTCGTAATATTCTCTATTTCTTATTTGTATAACAATTTTCCTCTCCATAGATCTGAGAGGTAAATTATTCCTTCCTTTCCTAATTTATCTATGGTATCACCCTTCATGTCTAAATCTTGCACCCATTTTGACCTTATTTTTGTATAAGGTGTAAGATATTGGTCTATGTCTAGTTTCTGCCATATGTAAGGGCCTAAAATTCTAGCTATGATGTATAAAATCTAATGAGTGGTTGCCTTAAATTACAAGCTTTAGTCTAGGTTTTTAAGTATTTATTAAAGTGCATCAGAAGTTAGTGAAGAGAGAGAGAGAGAGAGAGAGAGAGAGAGAGAGAGAGGTAAAAAGCAAATTTTATCTATCTAAGAGAACCCAGCATTTCTCCTCCTGCCAAGCCGGGGTCCTAAAACAAAAGGCCTGCCCCTCCCAGAAGCCTCCTATGAAACAGGAAACAGGGCCATCCCTGCCCCCCCACACACACACACATACACAGCTCCAAGCTAATTGGTTGGTAGCTCTGATTGACAGGAACCAAGTGTGGCAAACATCACTTCCTGATGCTGATCTGACCTTCAAAACCCTAGAAAAGGTCACTTCCATTAGGTTTTGGTGTATTGTCTCATTATTGTCATTCTTTTAGATGAAGTGATTAAATGTTTCTATGATTTACTGTTTGACCCACTCATTCTTTAGAATGAGATTACTTAGTTTCCAATTAATTTTCAGTGTACCTTTCCATGGCTCTTTATTACATGTAATTTTTATTGCATTATGATCTGAGAAGGATTCATTTACTATTTCTGCCTTTCTACATTTGACAATGAGGTTTTTGTGCCCTAATACATGGTCAATCTTTGAATATGTGCCATGTACCACTGAGAAAAAGGTATATTCCTTTCTATCCCCATTCAGTATTCTCCAGACTTCTATCATAGCAAACTTTTCTAATATTCTATTTACCTCTCTAACTTCTTTCTTATTTATTTTGTGGTTATATTTATATAATTCTGTGAGGGGAAGGTTTAGATCCCCCACTAGCATAGTTTTGCTGTCTATTCCCTCTTATAATTTTGCTTCTGACCACTGGCTCCATCAATCTGCACTCCTTTTTATCATCTGCCCTTTTTTTTCTTGCCCCTTTTTGCCCTACTTCTGCCCTCCTTTCTATCAATATCACCTTTCACCCCTTCCCCTTTTGTTTCCTTAAAGAGTAAGTGAAGTTCCTTTGTACAAATGGGAGTATATATCATTTCCTCCCTGAACCAGATCTGATGAGATTAAGGTTGCAACAATGCTCACAACTGTAATGATTGGAATGACGTCATCTGCTGGAGACTTACTGTAGAAAAGTTCCACCATGAAAGGAAGGTCTTTGAGGGCAAGAACATGCTGTCTTTTCGTTGGTGTCAGGAACTGACGTTTGCTAGTGGGAGGAAGAAGGAAGAGACTGGCGCTCGGTCTTGGACTCTTTCCTTGGGACTCTGGTGGAGAGCGGAGCTAGAAATGTGCTCTCCCTTTAATAGATAGGAATCTAGGCCTTTCCTTCTCTCTTTATCAAATTCTTATTCTCCTTAATAAATGCTTAAAAGTTTAAGTCTTGCTAAAGTTTATAATTTATTGGCGACCACTCATTAGATATTTTAGACAGTTTAGCTAGAATTTTAGCCCTTAACACCCTTCCCTTTTCCCCTCTTTTGTAATGGGTTCTTTTTTGTGCCTCTTCATATAATATAATTATCCCCTTTCCACCTCCCCCTTCCTCTCCTCCCCCTAGTCTTCTTTTATTCAGCCCCTTAACTTGTTTTATATCATCACATCAAAATCAATTTAATAATACTTTAACAGTGATACAGATCCCAAGAGTTAAAATTATTATCCTTCCTCATAGGGATGCAAGCAGTTTAACATCATTGAACAAAATCCCCCCCCCCTGCCCCAACCTTGTTTACCTCTTTATATTTCTCTAGAGTCTTGTGTTTGTAAACAAAATTTTTCATGCAGTTCTGGTCTTTTTCTCAGGAAGACTTGGAAGATCCCTGTTTCATTGAATGCCCCTCTTTTCCTCTGAAAGAGAATGATCAGTTTGCTGGGTAATTGATTATGGGTTGTAATCCAAGCTCTTTTGCCTTCCTGCATATCATAATCCAAGCCATATGATCCTTTAATGTTGAAGCTGCCAGGTCCTGTGCAATCCTGACTGTGGCTCCATGATATTTAAATGGTTTCTTTCTGGCTACTTGGAGTATTTTCTCCTTCACATGATAATTCTGGAGTTTAGATACAATATTCCTTGAAGTGTTCCTTTTGGGGACTTCTACTCCTTCTTTCAGGAGGTGATTGGTGGATTCTTTCAATGATGATTTTATGCTCTGATTCTACAATTTCAGGGAAGTTCTCCTTCATAATATCCTGTAATATGGTGTCTAGATTCTTTTCTTGTTCATGGCTTTCAGGTAGTCCAATAATTCTCTGATTATCTCTCCTGGATCTGTTTTCCAGGTCAGTTGTTTTTCCAATGAGGTGTTTCACATTTTCTTCTATTTTTTCAGTCTTTTGATTCTGCTTGACAGATTCTTGGTGTCTCATGGAGTTATTGGCTTCCATCTGCCCAATTTTAATTTTTAAGGCCTTATTTTCTTCTGTAAGCTTTTGCACCTCTCTTTCCATTTGTCCAATTTCTTTTTTTAAAGAATTGTTTTCCTCAGTCAATTTTTGTGTTTCTTTTTGCAGTGAAACTGTCATTTCTCTCATTTCTTTTTCGATTTTTATGCTAACTCTCCCATTTGGTTATTAAAAGCCTTTTTGAGCTCTTCCAAGAAGGCTTTTTGGTCTTCAGACAATATCCTCTTCCCACTTGAGTCTTTACTTGTAGGCATTTTGACAAACTCATGTAAGAGTTTGCAAGCTTCTGTGGTGAAATGGAAGACCAAAACTCAAACTTAGATGAGTTTGTCAAAATGCCTACAAGTAAAGACTCAAGTGGAAGAGGATATTGTCTGAAGACCAAAAAGCCTTCTTGGACGAGCTCAAAAAGGCTTTTAATAACCAAATGAGAGAGGTAGCATAAAAATCAAAAAAGAAATGAGAGAAATGACAGTTATACTGCAAAAAGAAACACAAAAATTGACTGAGTTTTTAAACTAAAAAAGTTGAGGTCTGTTCCTGGGGCACAGGGTTGGCTGTTGCAAGCTTCCCACTGCTCTCAGCTGCACCACTCCCAGCTGCACCACTCCCAGCTGCCCCACTCTCAGCTGTGTCGAGTTGTAGCACTGTCGAGCCCCACCCTGAACCAACCCATGCTAAGCCAAGCTGCCCACCAAGCCAAGCTGTGATGACCCGAGTTGTCAGATGAGCTAAGAAGTATTGAGCTTTCCTCCCCTTTCATCCAGGTGAGAATCTGTTTAGAGGCTTGAATTAATGGTGTTTTTGAGGGAAACACAAAAGAGCCCAGGTAGCTTCCTGGCTCCTCTGCCATCTTCCTGAACAAGTCTTGTAATTAATGCTACTCCCATAGGCTTATGTGCTCTCAAAGAGAGAGAGATAAATATTCCCCAGCCTTAGTCTGGTTCCCTGTTCAACACAAGACTAAAAGGTGCTATTAATTGAATAGTTTCTAACCATGAGTTGTTCAACGTCCCACTATATATCATTTTGTTTTCAATCAAGCCTTTCTAAAGACTTCTCAGGAAGCATTCATGTTAAACTTATGTTAAGAGGGATACTTCTACACAAATAGTAAGAAGCAGAGCCAGAAACCTTAATAGGAAACTGTACCTTTTTTTACCCAGTAGAAATCCTGGAAGAGAAAGAACAAAATTATTCAGTTGTGAATCAAATCATTTTGTGGCCCCATACCTCCTCCATTCATCCTAGCCAACTGGGACCCAGAGGATTGGTGGCTGCTTCTTGAGATAAAGGTAATCAAATTCAGAACATCTTTTTAGTTACTTTAACACAGGGGGTGGGAGATTGAGGGAAGATTATAGATTGATTCAATTGGACAAATAACCTCTTACATTCCTCTTGGAGGGTAGGTATATTTCCACAGAAGAACTTTAAAAAACAATGCTACACAAGCATCAGGTCCTTACTTGGTATATTCTAGTTTGCAGAATAGAAATTTTGTCGGTTAACTTAATATATCCAAGTATGTGGGGAAGAAAGTGAGAATAAAGGAGGCATGATGCAAGCAAGCTAAGAAGGCACCTTCCTATTATAGGTCCTTGCTTTAGTGTTGTTATTGTTGATGATGTTTTCCTATCTCGCGATAAATAATTTTGATAAATGTATCTTTGGGCATATAAGCATGTAAATAACATATTGTCAATTTGTTAAACTGAATCTTAGTTGTAAAAGAAAACTTAGAGTTCATTTCATCTACCACTTGTCCTGCTGTGGAGTAGAGAAATCTTTTTCCTTACATATTTCCAGGGAAGGATAATTCACTATTGCAGAAGAAAGCCTATGTTATTAACAGGAAGCTCTAATTGTTAAACACTAATCCTTAAATTATGTCCAAAATTTGCTTCATTCTAACCTCCATCATCCAAGGAGTCTCACATGATAAATTTTTATTTAAATTTTGGAGAATGGGTTTTACTGTAGTGTTTGACACCGATAAGCCTCAAAGAGAAAACCACAAAGGCCTTGTTTCTAAATCATCTATAAAACATTATTCCATCTTAGAAAGAAGATATCAAAAATACTGGGTAAAATGATTTCAGATTAAACATGAGCCGTGGAAGCAAAAAAAAAAAAAGAGAAATAGGCTTTTTCTGACTGACAGACATTATTTTTCATTCACTTATTCTTACTTATTAATGGTGTAGATGTCTGAGTGTGTGTGTGTGTGTGTGTGTGTGTGTGGTAACAAGAAGAGTTACACTATAATAAATTACAAATATTATCTGCTTCTCAACTAAAAGTCACAAAATGTATTAAATAGTTATGAGTTATTTGCATATCATACTAGATACTTAATAGCAGGGCTGATCATAGATAAAATTGTGGAGTAGTCAACATTTCCATTACCTATCTCAGAGCCCTTCCTTCATTGCTGTCCCTTGTCCTACTCCACACTCTCCCATATTGACTATACCCACTGCAATCCAACAGATGCCTCAAAGCCAGCTACTTAAAGGCACCTGCCAAACTTCCAGGCTTTCACTTATTGGAAACTGTATTAGGAAGTGGGTAGAATGTTTCATCATAAGTCCTCTGGCATCTGTATTGGCCATTGCATTGATCTGAATTTCTACCTTCTACCTTATAAAGAAGAGAATGGTGAGAGGAGTGTGTCCAACACCATTGAGCTAGGCTGGATGCAATCTGCTTTTATTCCCTTGCTTCTCTTCTGTTTTATTCTCCCAGAGTCCAATCACAGGTTTTTATCTTTCTTTTCTTTCTTTTTTTTTTGTTGTTGTGTGGGGCAATGGGAGTTAAATGACTTACCCAGGGTCACACAACTAGTAAGTATCAAGTGTCTGAAGCCAGATTTGAATTCAGGTCCTCCTGAATCCAGGGCCAGTGCTTTATCCACTGCACCACCTAGCTGCCCCTTCTTTCTTTTCTTTTAAACACTTCTTCAGAATCTATTCTCCATTATTAAAGTCTGCTTTGTTTATGACTAACCACTCCTTTCTCCAAATCTACATATTATTCCTTCCTCTCTCTTATGCCCCTCCTACCTATTTTCATGTTTGGTAAATCTATGTTTCTTCTCCCAGGTGTGTTACATGTGTTCCCTGTTCTTTGACTAGTCTAGATCAAAGTGAGGATCAATAATGTTACCCTCTCCCTCAAATCTTTCCTTTTTGTTTATAGTTTTGACTTGTCCACCCAAGTTATGTAAGGTAATTTCCTTGATCATTTTCCCCTCTTCTGTATATTACTTTCTCCTCTCCTTACTTCTTTTAAGATCATCAAAGCATAACAAAACCAGTCTCAGGCCCTCTCTCTCATTAGATTCCCTCTAAGACCCCTAATGATATTCTGGTTTTGAGTGGAAACATCTATCATCTCTCCATATTAGAATGTAAACAATTAATTCTTGTTTAGTCCCTTATGATAGCTGGATCATATTTGCCTTTTTATGTTTCTCTTCATTCCTGTGTTTGTTCTTAAATTTCTTTGTAGCTGTGATATTTTTATGAGAATTACTTGGAAGTCCTCTATTTCATTAAAGATTCCACCCCCACCCCCAGATGCTTATACTAAGTTTTGCTGGGTAAATTATTCTTGGTTATAAGCTAACATCCTTTACCTTCAGAAATATTGTATTCCAGTTTATCCAAGAATAACCAAGTTATTCTTCTGTGGAAGTCAATATCCTTTACCTTCTAGATTATTGTATTTCAATTTCTATGCTTCTTTATAGTGATGGCCACTAAATTGTATGTTATCCTGTTTTGTAGTAACTTGATATTTGAATTTTTTTCTGATTGCAATAATTTTTCTCTAACCAGAAAGTACTAAATTGTTATTATAATGTACCTAGGAATTTTTATTTTGAGTTTTCTTTCATGATGTGTGTACACACACATATACACACATATATACATATTCCAGTTCTCTTATGTATCTGCAAGGTCTCAGAAAAATCAGTTGCGTGACTATGAGTTTGAAATGTTGAGGATAATAATGACAATAACTCACATTTAATAATTATACAGTATTTTCCTTACAAAAAGCTTTTTTTATAAGCACTGAGTATCTCTAGGATAAGTTGAAAGAAAGTAAAAAAGAAGTATAAATAAGTGCTTAAACAGCTATTGTCTTTTTGGTATGATGAAGATCCTAAGTCAAAAGTGAAATGAAATTGTTCCTAATCACTGGTCATATTCTCTGAAGTGTGACTGCCCCTGCCTGCTTCAAGGGATTCTATGAGTCTGCATTCCTCAAAACTGCTCATAACACTCACCACCACTATACAAAACTTGTCTTAAAACAAAGACATTTACTGAAATGTCGTGACATGAACAGTTCAATAAATTAATAAACATTTATTAAGGTCTTACTTCGTGCTACGTACTAGAGATACAAAAAAAGAGCAAAACACAGTCCCAGTCCTTGAAGAACTTACGATCTAATAGCAGTGACAACTTACAAACAAACAAAAGGAGGAGAGTGAACCACACTCATATAGAAAGGCTCATAAATGGTCAAGCCCTGCCTTTTTGTAGCCTCTTTTCCCACTGCCTTTCTCCAAGGGAGACTTTCATTCCTGCCAGGAATCAAAACAGGAGGTTGAGGCTGAAGATAGCCACTCTGTTCTCATGGAAAAAGGAGTACCAGACTAGAAGTGTTTATTTTTTTTAATAGATATGTATGGATATGGATATATATACTGATATGGATATATATGGGTATATGTATACACACATATATACATATGTGTGTTATGTATATATTTTTACATATAATGTATATTATATTTCATACAGGAATCTATTATGCCTATATGTAATATGTATATATGTTACACACACTTATTATGTGTGTTATATATGTGTATATATTGTTTGCCTAGGGGTTATGATCAGGTTCAAGCTAACTTTGATCACTTTGTCATTTTGGAGGGAAGGGGACCCCAAGATCTATAGCCAATTCTTGATCCCTTCTCCCCTTAATACCAGTTCTACAATGAATATACATAGAGAATAGCAAAGGAGCACATTTATTCAAATTAAAGCAAAACAGAAATGAGAGAAGTTATACATAGAAGAATATATATCAAGTAGCAAGATAACTCAACCAAGTATAAAGAATTAAATGTTATTTGAGGTTTTTATTACCTCATCTTTTGGCTAGAATTAAAAAAACAAACAAACAAACAAACAAACAAACAAACAAAAACCTTGGTGCTGCATTGGCCTCTGGGGCTCCACATATGACACAGTGCTCCACACACTGGTTGTAGCCATTGCCAAGGAGCTGGTACCTCACGTCGATGACGCCTACATGAGCCTGGCAAAATTATAATGATTGGAACCCTAGTGAGGGCAGTCATATGACTGTCAGAGTGGCCAGCCAATTGGTTGGGGGCTGCTGGGGTTTCCTGGGAAGGGGGAGGAGAATTCACCATTCTAGCTGGAAACTGGAAGGCGACAGGAGCACTGCTATGTATTCTCAGCTGATTTTTTTTCAGGTTGTATAATTTCCTTTTCCCCATTTTATTTCCTTTTCCTTGATCCTACTGATGCTATTTGTATTTTTTTTTAAGTTTGTCCTTGTTGAAATAAATCCTGTTCTGTTTTGAGGGAGGCTGCTGGTCTCCTTCCTTGTCCCAATATTGCAGCGAACCACTTAGCTAAAACTCTCCAATTAAAAATTGGTCTCCACATAAGAGAGAGGGTCCTAGATTTCACCCAAGTGGAAATTCCCTTAAATCTCCAAAGCAGAACATGGGGAATAGGGACATGATTGAGACTACCTGCTGCTCTCATATTTTCTTAGAGTTTTTGCTTCAGCAACATGAACTGGTATTGCCTTTTTCTGCCTTTTTTTTTTTTAAACTTTGTGTTCCAACTTCTCTTCCTCCCTCCCCTTCCACCTCCACCCCAAGATCTCAAACAATTCAACATAAATTATACATGAGTAATCATGGAAAACAATTCTACATTATCTAGGCTGTGAGAGAAAACAGATAAAAACAAAACTTCAGATTAAGAAATTGTAAAAAAAGAAATGTATTTCAGTCTCTTTTCAGACAACATCAGTTCTTTCTCTGTAGATGGACTGCAATTTTCATAAGTTCTTCAGAGTTAAATTGCATCATTGTCTTGCTGAAAATAACCACCTACTTCCCAGCAGACCATCTTACACTAATGCTGTTATTTTGTATACAGTACATTTCTCTCTGCTTCAGTTCATATGGGTCTTTCCAGGTTTTTCTGACAGCATCCTGTTCATCATAATTTTTATATGGTACCTTGAACTTGAAAGAGAATTTTCTTCACAATAGCCCAACAGAGTAGGTACCATATGTTTTGACACTGTAGTCAATGATCATAACTATTTCCCTCCATCCCATTCGCTTCCAATGATATTTACTCTATTGTCTATCTTATTTTGCCCTAATCCTCCTCAAAAGTGTTTTGCTACTGACTGCCCCCTCCCCCACTCTACCCCACCTTCATTCACCCTTCCCTCCTTATCCTCTTCCCCTCCTACTTTCCTGTAGGGTTAAATAAATTACTCTTCCCAATTTGGGGTGTGTGTGTGTGTGTGTGTGTGTGTGTGTGTGTGTGTGTGTGTGTGTGTTATTCCCTCCTTAAGCCCACTCTGATGAGGTTAAGGCCTTTGAGCTAATTCTGTTTTCTAAATTTTTCTTCCTCCCTCCCTCCTCAACTCTCCCTATGAAATCAAACAATTCAATATATGTCATATATGTGGTGTTATGCAGAACATCTTCACCTTCCTTGAAAGTGTTTTGCTTTTTATAGCTCCCTCCCCCAAACTTCCCTTTCTTCCTTTCCCTCTTCTCCCCCTGCCCCATCTCCTTCTCCTCCCACTTTTCCTCAGGGCAAAAATATATTACTATACCTGCTTGAATATGTATGTTATTCCTTCTTTGATTCAATTCTGATGATAGTGAGGTTTACTCACTCTCCTTCTCCTTCCCCTCTTCCCCTCCCCTCCATAGGCTTTTTTCTTGTTTCCTTCACGTGTGCTACCTCTCACCTCCCCACTCCCCCACTCTATTCCTCCTACCTCTCATCCGTATTTTAAAGATGTCATCTTGGGTTAGCTAGGTGGCACATTGGACAAAGCACCAGCCCTGGGCCCAGGAGGCCCAGAGCCTAAATCTGGCCCCAGACATCAGACAACCCACCCTGTTTGTTCCACAAAGGACAAGGATACACAAAAAATAAATGCTTTACAAATACCATCCCTTCATATTCCATTCAGACCTGTGTCCTCTGTGTATTCCTTACTGAAAAAAGTTCTTATGAATTGGAAGTATTCTTTTCTCATGTATGACTGTAAACCATTTAAACTTTTAATGTCCCTCATGATTTCTTTTCCCTGTTTACATTTTTATGATTCTCCAGGGTCTTGTATTTTAATATCAAATTTTCTATTCAGTTCAGATCTTTTCATCACACATGCCTGAAAGTATTCTATGTCATTGAAGTCCCATTTTTTCCTCTGAAAGCATATACTCAGTTTTGCTGGGTACATGATTCTTGGCTGTAGTCCCAGTTCTTTTGCACTCTGGAATATCATATTCAATGCCCTCTGGTCCTTTCCTTGACCTGGGAGTTCTGGAATTTGGCTATAATATTCCAGGAGGTTTTCCTTTTGGGATCTTTTTCAGGAGGTTATTGGTGGATTCTTTCAATTTCTATTTTAGTTTCTGCTTCCAGAACATCAGGGCAATTTTCCCTGACAATCTCTTGGAGGATAGTGTCTAAGCTCTTGTTTTGGTTATTATTTTCAGGAAGTCCAATGATTTTCAAATTATCTCTCCTGGATTTATTTTCCAGGTCAGCTGTTTTTCTAAGGAGATATTTCACATTGCCCTCTATTTTTTCGTTCAGTTGGATTTGTTTTACCATGTCTTGGTTTCTCATAAGGTCACTAGCTTCCATTTGTTCAATCCTAATTCTTACACAGTTATTTTCATCAGACAGTTTTATTTCATCTCCTTTTCCATTTGGCTTTTTAAGCTGTTGACTTTTTTCTCATGACTTTCCTGCATCACTCTCATTTCTCTTTCCATTCTTTCCTCCCTCTCTCTACATCTTCCTTCTATCTCTCCTAATTTCTTTTCAAAGTCTCTTTTGAGAGCTTCCATGGCCTGAGACTAGGTCATATTTTTCTTGGAAGCCTGTGGGCCCTGTGGTTGATTTCCTCATCTGAGGGTGCCCCTTGATCTTCCTTGTTGCTGAAGAAGCTTTCTATAATTCTGAATTTTCTTTGCTTGCTCATCTTTTACTTGACTTTAAACTCTCCCCCGGTGTGGGGGGTGATTTTCAGTTCCACTACTGTTCCCAGCTGCAGAGGGTCCCAAGTATTTTGGTTTGAGGGAGGGCAGGTTTTCCTCTTGCCTAGCCTGTTCTCTCTTCCAAAGATAATCTGAAACCTACTTACTAAAGAACCAACCAGCAAAACTTTCTGTTGTGTGATTCTTAGCTTTGATGAGCCTGCCCCCTCCCCCACCTGAGCCTTCCACCACTCAGGATTTCTTCCTTGTTCCTCAGCTGGGGTAGGACAGCCAAATTCCTCCCTAGGTCCCACTGCTACCCCTGCACTTTCCCCCTTCCTTGGCCAGCCATTCAGCCCTCTCACCCAACTGCACACTCAGTTCTAGAAGATGCTGGTGCTGTAGCTAATTCAGAGACTCTGGGATAAATTCCTCAGGTAGTGTGCCTGGGGTCTCTATCAGCAAGATTGCAGGGTTGGACTTTACTCATAGCCAGGCATGACCCCCTGTAATCTATCTATAGCTGGAGAATAATCTCAGTCTTATTTTTGTGTGTTTTTCTGTTCCAGGGATTTTTTTTTATTGCTGTTTTGGGGGTAATTGTATCCAGAGCTCTGTGCCTTTAATTTCTTTCCTCCACTATCTTGGCTCTGCTCTCTTTTCTTCCTTTTCTTGCTTAGCTGGCAGCCAACTTGATGATTCTTGTGCAAAGGATTTTGGCTTGAAGAATTACCAAAAGGGTACCGACTGAAAACTTAACCTTTCAGTTCTTGTCACCTCTTCCCCACCCTCAAATGGAACAAGGCCTTCACCTCCACCAATAAGGAGAGAGTTGCATATCAATGGGCTTTGAGACAGTGGTTACACAAATATATACAACGCAAGTGATACATAGAATTAAATAGAAAGCAATTAATGGTATGAAAAAACTTGAATCAAGAGGGGTTGGGGATTGACTTTTGTAGAAGATAGGATTTTTTTTTGAATAAAAGTATTTTATTATTTTCCAGTTACATGTAGAGATAATTTTCAACATTTGTTTCCAGAAGATATCCAATTTCAAATTTTTCTCCCTCCCACCCTCCCTGCCTTCCCTAGACAGGAGGTAATCTGATATAGGTGATAGATAGATAGATAATAACATCAAACATATGTCTGCATTAGTCATGTTATGAGAGAAGAATCAGAGCAAATAGGAAAAAACCTCAAAAAAGAAAAACAACAGCACCAAAAACAAAAGAAATAGTATGGTTCAATCAATATCCATACTCCACAGTTCTTTTTTTTTCTGGATTTGGAGATTTTTTTCCTTTATGAGTCCTTTGGAACTATCTTGTACCATTGTATTGGTGAGAAGAATCTAGTCTATCACATTTGATCAACTCATAATATTGCTGATACTGTGTACAATTTTCTTTTGTTTTTGCTCATCTCACTCATCATCAGTTCATGCAAGTCAGAAGATAGGATTTTAATTGAGACTTAAAGGAAACAAAGGAAATAAGTAGTCACAATAGAATAGGGAGAGTCTTTGAACCATGATGGGCAGCCAGAAATAATGCCAGTCAAGAGAGATGGAGTATCTTGTTCATTGAATAGCCAGAAGGCCAGTGTCACTGGATCCAAGTGTATGTTGGAGAATAAGGTATGACAGTGGATAGAGTGCCAGAACAAGAGTCAGGAAGACTCATTTTCCTAAGTGCAAATCTTTTAACAGAAACTTACTAGCTCAGTGACTTATAACAAACAATTGTTTGCTTCAGTTCATCATTTGTAAAATTAACTAAAGAAGGAAATGGCAAACTACTCCAGTATATTTGCCAAGAAAAACCTAAAATGGGCTCACAAAGAGTCAGGCACAATTGAACAACAACAAAGTATAAGACTGGAAAGATAGGAGAGGGTTTGAGTATGAAGGGCTTTGAATGCCCCAGAGGCAAGAGGGAGCTACTGGAGTTTATTGAAGGTGGGAAGGAGGAGAGGTAAGGGGGATGTTGACATGGTCAGAAATGTGTTTTAGGAAAATTACTTTAGTTGATAAGTTGAGAATGGATTGGGGTGGGGAGAAATTCAAGGCAGTCAGACCCACCAACAGGCTCTTGCAATAAAAATGGTGTGAGATGATGAGAGCCTGTGTCACAATAGTTGTAATGTCAGCAAAAAGAAGGCAGTGTATTTGAGAGATATTGCAAAGGTGAAATCAAGAGGCATTAGCAATAGCTTGTCACAGAACATTTTCTCTATAAACCTTGGTCATATTATCCTACAAAGTATAAACAGGAAGAGTGGAAACACAAAAGTACACTACTAAAGAAGGAAATACATAGGGAAAATATAGAGCTAAGCCAATATTTTCAGGCCCCATATCTTTTCTCTTTTCATCATGTCCTCAAGTTTATCGACTTGGTTGCAGAAATTCTGTTGGGGTTGTAACTCTGATGGGATCCTTGGGTCTGCTTTTGTGGTTGTTTCATTACAGATAAAATTTAGAAACCATGTGACTTGTCCAAGGTCAAAAGGGAGGTTTAAAGAATTACAACTGAATTATATAGACTCCCAATTCAATGCTCTTTCTACTATGCCAAAAGTCTACAATTATATATACAATATAAGCTTATTCCTAGAAAGGTATGAAGGATTGAGGGCTATTTAATGTCTTAATCATTTAGTGATATTTTCATTTGACAGAGGCATTATAAAAAGCATAGCCAGAATATGAAGGAATGAATGTCTAATAATCTTATATATTGTCATACTCAATAAAAATTGACATAGAAGATGAATCATAAAACTGAAGAAATGTCTACACATACTAGGGTTTTCATATAGATATATACATAAGTAAATATATGTATATATGCATATACATATATAAGTAAATATATATGTGTGTAGATATAAATGTATACATTTTAAACTTCATTGTCCATTTATATTTTTTTTTTGTGGGGCAATGGGGGTTAAGTGACTTGCCCAGGGTCACACAGCTAGTAAGTATCAAGTGTCTGAGGCCGGATTTGAACTCAGGTACTCCTGAATCCAGGGCTGGTGCTTTATCCACTGCGCCTCCTAGCTGCCCCCATCCATTTATATTTATATTGAACACATTTAAATATATTTTGTGCTTTTATGACCAAGCCTATGATTTTATCAATGTAAGGAAATCTTCCTGTGGAAAGCCATTTACCAAGACAGATCAGCATTTTACCTTATAGCCTTTCAGAGCTGTCTCAGCTATTGACAAGTTAATTAATCTACCTGTTTATGGTCACTCAAATAGCTTGTCAGATGTAGGACTTGCACCCAGAACTTTCTGTCTTTTTTTAAATAGTACTTACTTATTCTAATTACATGGAAAGATAGATTTTTTTTTACATTCGTTTAAAACTTTAGTTCTAAATTTTCTATCTCCCTCCCTCACCTGTTTCCTCCCTAATATAAGCAATTTGATATAGGTTATATAAGTGTAAAACTTATCTCCATATTAGTCATATTATAAAAGAAGAATCAGAACAAAAGAGTAAAACATGAGAAAGAAAAATAAACAAACAAAAACAACAAAAAATTATAAATTTATCTGCATGCAGACTCCAAAGTTCTTTTCCTGGATGTGGTATTATTTTGTAATGTACTTTATTTATTGTTTGGTCATAAATTCTTTCCTTCTCCATATAGATCTCTCTGTCTTCAAGGCCAGCTTTCTATTCACTACAACATGCATGCTACTAAACTAGGAGAGTAAAACTAGATACAAATACAGGTGGAAATAATTTGTAAAACTGAAAGAAATCTATGATAATTTGTGAATATCAAGCACATGATGAGACAATGTGTTTGGGATGCTGTGGGGAGGTATAGAAGGGATCTGTGATTTTATTGGAATGGGGAACTCCCATTGAAGACCCTTCTTCTGCCAATGTAAACCTTTATATTATCTGTAATTTACAGTGTTAAAATTTTGTGTGCATTATAAATAAGTTAAATGACTTGCCAAGGGTGACACAGAAAATATATGGTAGTGAAGGTTTTCTCTGATCCAAGACTTTCCAAGTCATACAATCCTGTTATTTCTCCACTCATTTTTCTCATCTATAAAATGCAGGTAATATTTTCCTATGGAATATTTAGTCAGTATGATTGTAAAGCCCCTTTCAAATATTAAGAGTTATACGAGCCTAAGATGGATAACTTTAGCACAGCTCTTTTCTTATTGAAGTACCAGAGTCCTTGAAGGTCATCAGACAATTTCTGAGACATGACATGTTTTCATGATTAATCAGAGACATGATTGTACTTAATCCATGCAAAAAGATAAGAAAAAAGATATATATTTGAACTATATATATAAAAATAAATGTTTAAATGATAACTTGTGATCACTGATACTTTTTCATTTTTAAAAAATAATATGGGGGGCCGCTAGGTGGCACAGTGGATAAAACACCAGCCCTGAATTCAGGAGGACCTGAGTTCAAATCTGAATTCAGGCACTTGATACTTCCTAGCTGTGTGATCCTGGGCAAGTCACTTAACGCTCATTGCCCCACCATAAAAAACAAACAAACAAACCAAAACCAAAACCAAAAACATAGGCTGGGGAGGTAGGGAGATCTGCTTTTATGTGCTGAAAATATAAACCTTTTTGCAATAAACAAAAGACAAAGGAGGAACTTAATTTTAGTGTATTTTATTACAGATGAATAGGCTCTGTGTGATAGTGGATAGAATACTATTCTTGGAGTCTGAAAATCCTTAGTTCATACCTAATCTCTGACACTTGCTCATTTTCAGATCCTGGAAAAGTCGTTTGATTTCCATGTGCTTAAGGCAATACTTTAGAATCTATTATATCAAATTGATCAACATGCATTTATTAAATGACTTCTATTTGGAGGAAGAGAAAGTATGATTATGTACACAAATTTTGGAGGATAGGGAGTAGGATTAATAACTGGACCAATTAGAAATATCTTCTACTAAGTTACTTTAACAATCTGGATCTCAGTTTTCTTACCTATGAAATGAGATGCTTAGATTTTATGATTTCTGAGCTCCCTTCCAGCTCTATAGTTATAATACTATAGCTTCAATTCTAAGTCTACAATTCTGTGATATTGTTAAGTCATATATGAGTTGTGATCTCAATTGGTGGAGAGAAGTTTCACACCAAAAGCTGCATATGCCTGTCATGTCATTCATATCTTGACATTAGTTACAACATAAGTGGTTGTAAGTTGTGCTTTCAGTTATAAAGATATAGTAGTTAACTTGAAAAATGGCAGTGCCATAGCTAAGGACTTATCTTTACTTGGGTTCATATTTTGAATCAAAAGTAATTATAAATAACTAGAATAGAGAACATTATTCCGAAGAAATATCTAGAGACAAGTTGTATCAGAAATTGGTGATCTTCGGCATCTGAGATAAAATATTGCAAAGAATCCTCTTATCATTAAGATAACTAACCAACAAATTGTATTTACTGTGCAAAACTAACTGCTAAGGAATCAAGGGATTTTATTCATAGACTTATTTATAAAAATGAAACTCAATGAAAGCATTTTTTAGAACATTAATTTCTTATCAGCATCAAAAATGTTAGTCAATATTGAGATGTGGCTGGGTTAAAAAAAAAAGACATTTGGCTGAACTTAGAACTACACAAAGAGTAGAAATGTTAAAGTTTCCAACTATCCTTACATATAGGATATCAGAGTTAACAAAAACAATTTGAAGTAGGTTTTTTCTTTTTATTTTGTTCAGTGACTTCCACAAGTCTTAGCTTCCCAGAAAGCTTTTCAAATGTGTTAGCTAGTGTTTTCAAAAAACAATATCAGATGATGGGTACCATAAGACATGGAATCTTGTAAACTATCTGTATAAATGCAACTTGAAGAAAGATTATTGCCTCAAGAAAAGCTTAGCATAGTTCCTGTAAACAAGTTTCATAAGTGCTGATTATATATATGTATCATTAGATTTAAAGCTATAAGGAACCTTAAAGGTCAACTAATTTAATCTCCTAGACTTTTACATAAAGAAACTAAGGCCCAAAGAGGTTAAGGGATTTGGCAAAGGTAAAATCAGTTTTTAAGTAGCAGAGCCTGGATTTCTACCCGCATCCTTTAATTCCTACAAAAGGCACACACTTCCACACTGCTTATACATGAGTTCATCTAATGACATCTGATTTTTGTATTAGAGAATTTAATCTATTATATATATATATGTATATGTATATATGTATATACATATATATATAGTCCATGAGAGTTTTGTTGTTGTTAAATGAATTATCCTATAAGTATATATAAAATTGATGACTGTAATTCAATCTATAGTTAAGAGGAGTGACTCAGAAATTAAGATATGTCATGACTTGACTTGGGTCACACAGTCATCAAAGTGAGAAGTATTTGAAACCAACTGTTGTTGACTCTTGGGTGAAGCTTCTGTCTTCAAGGTCAGCTGACTAGAATTTTGCAAACAATAAATTAATGAGACAGATAAATTTGCCTTCCCAACTAGAATCATAGAATCTCAGAATTGGAGGAACTTCAGACAAGGGTTATTTAGGCCAAGTCATAAACACAGAAGAATTCTCCTAATTACAAACTGGCAAATAGTCATGTAGTCACAGTTTGAAGACCATCCAAGTCTGCTTATTTCTCTTTTCCACATCTCTAATTGTTAGTATGCTTCCCTAAATTTCTTTCTGCAATTTGAACTTATTGCTTCTAGCTCTTTCTCATTTTGTGCATGGACACAAAAGTCAGAAATCTATGAGAAAACAAATTTATATAACAAAAAAACAACAAAAAAAAAACCTCTTGCCCCATCTAATTCAAGAATTCTTAGTCACATAGCCTAAACACATGCAGCTTCACATATTTTGCTCTATTTTTCTTAGAATAAATCATTCTAGGGGGCAGCTAGGTGGCTCAGTGGATAAAACACTGGCCCTGGATCCAGGAGTACCTCAGTTCAAATCTGGCTTCAGACACTTGACACTTACTAGCTGTGTCACCCTGGGCAAGTCACTTAACCCCCATTGCCCTGCCCCCCCAAAAAAATTATTCTAATTTGGATTTGAGAAGGTATTTGCTTCCAGGCATAAAGAGAATTTTTGTTTTCATTACTGCTCTATACATATGGGAACTAAATTAAGAATAGGCATTCTCAGGGTCATAGTCAAGATGGTGGAGGAAAGACAGTGACCTGCCTGAGCTCTCCCCAAGACCCATCCAAATACATTCAAATAATGCCATAAGACAATTCCTGGAGCAGCAGAACTCAACCAAGGGCAGGGTGAAATCATTTTCCAGCCAAAGACAACTTAGAAGGTCAGTAGGAAAGGTCTGTTGTACCAGGGTGAGATGGGAGCTCAGCTCAGGGCAGACTGTGCCAGGAAAAACCTAGTCCCAGCCCCAGTGAACAAGAAGCAGGCCTCAGGAGCCTCTGAATGAGCTGTGGCAGTAACTGCTTCTGGAACTCAGCCCTCAGACAGTAAGGGGGTGGAACAATTGGCCAGAAGGATATTACAGGGCTCTCTTTGCCAGTACTGAGTCAGGAATCTGTTGTTTTGCCCGTAATTTGATCCAGGTCATAGTGGGTAGTGGTCCCACATGGGGGAGGAGCACAAGTGCACAAAAGCATGGAGAAGGACTCTGGTCATAGTTCCAGGGCACAAAAGCAGGCCTGTGGTTGCTTGCAGACTAGAGCACAAGCCAGAAGTGTAGTAAATATACCTCTACTTAAAACATAACACCTTGGGGCAGCTAGATGGCACAGTGGATAGAGCACCGGCCCTGGAGTCAGGAGTACCTGAGTTCAAATCCGGCCTCAGACACTTAACACTTACTAGCTGTGTGACCCTAGGCAAGTCACTTAACCCCAATTGCCTCACTAAAAAAACAAAAAAACAAACAAACAAAAAAAAAAACAAAACAAAAAAAAACCATAACACCTTGGAAGAAGAACGAAGGACTTAAAAATTCCTGGAAGTGTCTGGGAGAGAAATTACTCAAATACCCTGAAGCTTGGGACAGTGCACCCCCCACCTTGGAAGTAGTGCCCTGCTTAAGCAAAGAGATAAAAGTCAACAAATGGGCTAGGAATATAATCAAATGGGAAAAAAATCTGACCCCAGAAAGTTGCTATGATAAAAAGGAAGATCAAAATACACACTCAGAATACGATAACAAAGTCAAAGCTCCTATATCCAAAGCTTCCAAAAATATGTGAATTGGTCTCAGGACATAGCAGAGCTCAAAAATGGCTTTGAAAATAGAATAAGAGAGGTAGAGTAAAAATGGAAAGAGAAATGAGAGATGCAAAAACATCATGAAAAAGTCAACAGCTTGGTCAAGGAGACACACAAAAAAGTACTAAAGAAAAAAATACCTTAAAAACAGACTAAGCCAAATGGTAAAAGAGGTACAGAAAGCTAATGAGGAAAAGAATGCCTTAAAAAGGTGAATTGGCCAAATGGAAAAGGAGGTACAAAAGTTCTCTGAGGAAAATAATTCCTTAAAAATCAGGATTGAGCAAATAGAAGCTAATGGCTTTATGAGAAATCAACACACAATTAAGCAAAACCAAAAGAATGAAAAAATAAAAAGCAATGTTAAATATCTCATTGGAAAAATAACTGACTCGGAAAATAGATTCAGGAAAGATAATTTGAGAATTATTGGACTACCTGAAAACCTGATTTAAAAAAAAAAAAGAGTCTAGATATCACCTTCCAAGAAATTGTCAGGGGAAATTGCCCTGATATTCCCTCGCTTTTTTTTTTAGTGAGGCAATTGGGGTTAAGTGACTTGCCCAGGGTCACACAGCTAGTAATGGTTAAGTGTCTGAGGCCAGATTTGAACTCAGGTACTCCTGACTCCAGGGCCGGTGCTCTATCCACTGTGCCACCTAGCTGCCCCCGCCCTGATATTCTAGAACCAGAGAGTAAAATAGAATTTAAAAGAGCCCACAAATCACCTCCTGAAAGAGATCCCAAAATGAAAACCTCCAGGCATATTATAGACAATTTTCAGAGCTCTCGGGTCAAGGAGAAAATATTGCAAGCAGCTAGAAAGAAACACTTCTAGTATTGTGCATCTACAGTCAGGATAACACAAGATTTAGCAGCTTCTACATTAAAGGATCAGAGGGCTTGAAATATGATATTATGGGATTACAACCAAGAATCACCTACCGAAGGAAAGCTCAGTATAGTTCTTCAGGGGGACAAAAGGGAATTCAGTGAAAGGACTTTCAGGCATTGTTGATGAGAAGACCTGATCTGAATAGAAAATTTTACTTTCAAATATAAGACCCTAGAGAAGCATAAAAAGGTGAACAGGAAAAAGAAATCATTAGGTATATTAAAAGGTTAAACTGTTTATATTCCTACATGGCAAAATGATACTTGTAACTCATTATTGTAACTTTCTCATTATTACAGCAACTGGATGGGGGAGTATATTTAGACAGAGGGCACAGGTGTGAGTTGAATATGAAGGGATGATATCTTTAAAAATATAATTAAGGGGTGACAGAAATGCACTTGGAGAAAGGTAAAAGGAGAGGTAGAATGGGGTAAAGTATCTCACATAAAAGAAACAAGAAAAAGCTTATACAGTGGAGGGGAAGATGGGGGAGGTGCTGGGGAGTGAGTGAACCTTACTTTCATCAGAATTGGGCCAAAGAAGGAAAAAGGTGATTCTTGGTTGTAATCCCATATCTCAAATACATTAGAGAACTGAGTCAAGTGTGTTAAAATAAGAGCCATTATCCAATTGATAGATGATCAAAATATATGAAGTTTTCCAATGAAATAATCAATGCAACCTATAGCCATATAGAAAAAATGCTCTAATTCACTATTTGTTTGTTTGTTTGTGAGGCAATTGGGGTTAAGTGGCTTACTTGAAAAGGGTCACACAGCCAGTAAGTGTTAAATGTCTGAGCCTGGATTTGAACTCAGGTACTCCTGACTCCAGGGCTGGTCCTCTAGTCACTGTGCCATCTAGCTGCCCCTCTAACTCACTATTGATTGTAGAGATGCAGGTCAAATCAATTCTGGGATACCTCATACCTATTGGATTGGATAAGAGGACAGCAAAGGAAAATGACAAATGTTGTAGGGAATATGGGGAAAATGAGACATTAATACACTCTTGGTAAAGTTGTAAACTTATTCAAATATTCTGTAGAGCAATTTGGAACTATGGCCAAAGAGCTATAGGACCATGCATACTCTTTGACCTAGTAATACCACTATTAGGTCAGTATACAAAAAGAGATTAAAACAAAAATTGAGGAGATGCCTGTCAATTATGGAATGGCTGAACAAATTGTGGGATAAGATTATGATGGAATACTATTGTGCTATAAGAAATGATGAGCAGGGTGCTATCAGAAAAACCTAGAAATGTTTACATGAGCTGATGAAAAGTGAAATGTACTCTATGTATAAAGTAACAGCAATATAGTAAGATGATCAGCTATGAATGACAGATATTTTCAGCAATAAAATGATCCAAGACAATTCTGAAGGTCTTATGAAAAACACAATCCATCTTCAGAGAAAGAACTTATAGTGTCTGAATACGGATTGAATCATATTTTTCTAGTTCTTTTTTTGTCTATTTTCTTTCACAACCTGTCTAATGTGGAAATGTTTTGCATGATTACACATGTATAACTTATATTGAATTCTTTGCATTTTTAAGGGGGTTGTGGAGAGAGAGGAGAAGAGAATTTGGAACACATTTTAAAAATCAATGTTAAAAATTGTTTTTACATGTAATTTGGGAAAAATTAAAATTCTAAATACTTGGGAAAAAGTATAGGTATTTCCAGTTTCCTGTTCTACAACCATCACCAAATCAATGCTTCTATTCCTACTTGAAAGGATGTAAACATCTCCTACAGCTCCATTTGCCATTCATGTAACTTTCCAAACTAAAATATCCCTCCACATAATATGAGCTTCTTGAGGGAAGGGATTGTCTTTTCTATTTTTAATATTCATGGACCTTAGCACATTTTTTTGTCACATTCTAAGAACTTCATAAGTGTTTTCTTAGTCATTCAACTATTCATTCTTATTTTCTTTATTATTTAGTCATTCTTGACTTCAACCATAATCTATGAGTATTATTATTTTTTAAATCAAAAGTGATTATTTACTTTTAAGTATTTCACAAAAAGCTCTTTAAATTCTTCTGTAGCTTTAACTTTTAATTCTGTTACATATAGAATTCAACATATATCCACCTCCTCCCCCCCCCCCCCAAACACACACAACAAAGTAAGTTCAGATAGTTCCTTCCAGGATACTATTAATGGAAGGATTTGTTGTATTGGTATGATGTTTTTAATCTTTGTGGTCATTTCCTATGCCATTTGGGTAAAATGCCAAGTCAGGGTAAAGAGAAGCAGATAGCAGATTTCAAGTGATATCCCCTTGGCTGCTACTCTGCAGGTGGCATTGTGTGACTCCAGAGAGAGATGGTGATATGGAATCCTTCCCTGTTCCAGTAAAAGTGTGAGCTGGGCCCTATGATTGCAAGTATAGGGCAAGCCTGCCTTCACCCCTTTGGGATTTAATCTTTCTTCATAACCAGGGAGCAAGTATCCAGAGGACCCAGTAGTTGTTCCTTAATGCTAGACCACCATATGCACATTCACATACACACATGTATATATGCATGAATGTGAACAGTCATATATACATGCATAGCATATTGTGGTCTAGCATTATATACATGTGTGTACATATATAAAAATATAGGGACTTAATGAAAACCTAGGTAATATAGGGGCAGAAATAGCTTAATTTCTACATGTCTATTTTTGTGTGTTCACTAACATTATACTTTCAATTTTTTACCAATAAATAATCATATTTTAACTGCTGAATGCCCTGGGCACTTTGGTAGATATTGGTGTTACAAATATAAAAAGCAAAACAGTCCCTGCCTTGAAGCATCTTGGAGACAGATTTTTTGACCATTCAATAATGCAACTTTGGTACTACCCCAAAAACAAATAAGCAAACAACAACAACAAAAACCATTGCTTTCTCTTTATCATATAATCAGTGAAGTATCAAATATATGAATGTTTGTTGAGAAAATGGTGGAGAAGACTAATTTCCATGAGGTGATATTGATGATTTTGGTTCTTCTTAGCAAGTATCATTCTGTTCAGTGTCATGCTAGATTCAGGAAGAGAAGGAGCATTCATAACCAATATTATTTCCTTTCTCATGACCATTTAGAGAGTTCCCTTATACCTGTACTATAAAATAGACAATCCTTTTCTTAGTCTTTCAGGCCCTCTACAACCTATCTACAATTGTCCTTCCTAGTCTTAGGTTATTCCATTTCATAGACTCTTTATTCTAGTCAAAATGAAATAACACTAACTTCTCGCTTTCTCCAAAATCTTTACATTCATCCCCAATATCAGTTATGAGCACCTTGTATTTTCTCTTCATGTGTTTCTTGACATCCTATTCTTTCTTTACATAATAACTACTATATATTTAAAAGGAAAAGTAAGTTGTGTGATTAAATAATTAATGTGATGAAATAATGGGATTTAGCAAATACTCAAAGACCCACCTGTAGATTAATCTATACTGATTGAATCAAGTGAGAGTGATTGACTGCTGATTAAGCCTACTTCAAGTTAATTGGATTGTATCAAGTTAATTGGATTGTAATCACACCTGGCTATCCCTTAAGAAGGTATTGTTCTCAGAAACTAGACTGTGAACTCAACTTGAGAACACCTTCAAAGACAATGGATTTGGATGACGCCAACCAATCACCTTGAAGCAGTGTGTAAGGACCGCCTCTGTTCCAGATCTATAAAAAAGCTTCCACAAACAGCTTGGAAAGGTGTTCCTGATTAAAGGAGCTCGTGGAGGAGGACTTCAGGAAGAACCCAACCAGGCTGGAACTCTAGGCTAGACTGGAGCTGAAGCTTCTGATTTAAGGCGACCACAATTTAGATTTTAAACATTCACAGTTGTACATAATAGATTTTCAGTTTCATAGTAACCCTCTTTCTTTTTATATTTTCTTTGTTATGGAAAATAGTGGCTTATTTCTAAAGTTCAGAATATCTGTTTTTAAGAAAGAAATCATCTTCCTTTAAATCCAGTTGAAGTGGTACTTCCTCCACAAATCTTTCCTAAGTCTTCCAAACCAATAGGTATAATTAATACTTCCTTTATAAGTTTGCAGCTATTTTTTAAACTTCTTTGCCCTTATCACATTGTCCCTCCAATACTGCTCATTCTAACTCAGATTGTTTGCTTCTATGAACAGCTATTTTCCATCTTCCTGATTAGGTGTCATCACCTACTTTAACTCAAATATCACAACATTTGTTTACTGCTTTGATTAATTGGCAAGATTTGACAGCTGGCTGTGTGAAGATGGAATAGTCTAGGATAATGTTGAGGTTGAAGGATGTCAGTGTCTTGGAAATAGTGAAATATGGAAGAAGGGAAAGTATTAGGGAAATAATGAATTTAATTTTGCTATGTGACAAGCAACTAAGCCTGGAACGCAAATTTTTTCTTCATTGATTTTCTCCCAACTGATTAAAAATGGCAATTTCTACTACATCTTTCCCATCCCTCTAAATAGAAGCAAATTGTGGAGATCCTTCTCCCACAAACCATTTTCAAGGTAAGGCACACATAAAATTGTCCTATGCTTCCAAATTCTGCTACATAAACTTAACAAGAGGTCAGTTATAGAAATTCATATTATTAGGAACTGGAAATCTCTTATACCACAACAGCTATGGTAGCAAGTCACATATGAGGCCATTTTGAATTCTCACTTACACTCAGAAAAAAATAAGATTCATATCCTACAGCAACAAAATAGCAATTGGCCAATCTAAAAATCACCAGTGATATAATATGACAAGAACCCATGCTATTTATTTCAGCACTTCTGGCATCTATAATTTTATCCAAGTGGGTACTCTGTTTCCCAATTCATACTGGGGATGCTCCTTTTCTCAGGAGATTTCCTATGTGAACTGTTGGACTACAAGAAAATATTTGTTATCTATCAGCTGACTTCCTTGGTTTCACCATGTTTAATTTCAACAGGCTACTATTCAGACAAGGACTTTTTAAAACAATCAAGGACCTTCTTGAATTTGACACTCAGTTTCTTCTGGACTGCCAGTTTCTAGCTTTCTGACTGGATCACAGATGCTTTACTCCAGTGATAAAAGCAATCATTTCTTCTTTTAATTATTTAACTATGGTGAAGTGGTCTCCTAATCGTCCACTAAGAAATCAGTCTCATCAACTGAGAAGTCAGAGTTTAAGGCAGTGTTAAGGTAGAGATGAAGGACTTATATGTGACGACAAGAGAAAAAGGGACATAGCAATGGAAGAATGAGTTACAACTGTAAAGGCGGATTGTAAAGCCTGTATAGAACTGGTGATATAGGGTATGGTTCTCTAGGACTTTGTGATTCAGGAGCAAATCTCTGGAGGATTTTATTTGTCCAGAAGTTGGACCTTGAATTAATAACTCCTCAGAGAATGGAGAATTAGACAGTCTACAGGTGGGTGCCAAAAGTTTCTCTGATGCTATCAGAACAAATCCCTACAATGTATATGGCTCCAACTCCCCCTCAGGCTTCTGGGGATGGTCCTAAAGGGTAGGGATATCATTGTAATGCTATATGATAGTGCCTCTCTGCTAGTTTGTTCTCATCAATATCAATTACCAGTGATTGCTGCCCCAATATCCTTTGTCATTTCTAGTTATTATCTTTCTGATATTTTAACTCATTGATTTTTTCAATATAAACTAATTAACATCAAATAGCTTTTACAGAAGTATAGTTCCTGAAATAATATAGCAAGAACCAAAGTACTAAAAATGTCCCCTTGGATTAAGGCATGCTCCTCTACACCTTGATCACAAGGGAGAGTAGGATCAAAGAGGTAATTCCAGAGATTATTCCTACCATTTAATTCACTTGCTGTTTCAACTTAACATGTTTCATACTGATTTCCTCCCTTACTTGCAGGACAAGGCACTTTGCTGCCATTTTCACTGAAGGCAATGCTTAATTAAGCACATAGGTCTTCAAAGCTGCTTCCCTCCTAACTCTACCCCCAGAAATCTAGTGGCTATTCTGACTTTTCAAAGCTCAGTTGGTCATAGCTTGGTCTATTCCATCTCCATCCTCTGCCACCCAAGAGCTACAAAATACACATACAAAGAGTCAAAGAAACAGAGGAACCTTGGGTTTACAGCCAAATGACTTAGGTGGAGAGTGTATGGCAGACATAGAACAAAGCTGTTGGGGATACTTATGAACTGGATTGGGGGGGATAGCTCACTCAAAGAATTGGAGGCTCATCATGAATCTTGTAAAATAAAAAATTAAAAAAAATATATTAAGAGAGAGGGAGACATAGCTAGGAGACAGATCTCTATGGAAAACTGTCCCACTTGAGTTAGAAAAGGCCTGGTCTTTTGTATGTTTATAAAACAAAGGTGAAGGAGGGGATCTTTGAATAATGGGGTATCAGTAGGATATGCAGTATATATTCATCCATATCCTGCATATCATCTTGCAGACCTAAGTATTGCTTATCAGTGTAACAGGGTCCTACTCAGTCACACCCATTCCTGAGTTGGGAGACAGAGTTGCCTCTCCCCCAGGAAAGTTCAAGGATTCCTTGGTGGTTTCAATCTTTAGATTTCTTGGGGTCCTACTGAATTCCCACAACAAAGTGACCTGGCCTCCCTCACAGGGAAGCCTATAGCAGTTTTTCTTTGATAGTAGATTTTCTCATTTGGGGCCTTTTGTATGCGCTCTACAAAATGACTCTCAACATTTACTTAAAAGCTTTTTCTTCACTATGCTTCAAGTACATAGAGAATAACTGTGCACGTTTTGAATTATGACAGGGCCCCTCAGTTACATATGTACTTCCAGAAACAAACTCAGAAATGCCCTGACTTGTGCAGGAAGTGCACACTCTGGTTACTGGGCTCCCATTGAACAGCCCTTTTAAATATATACCTTTGTGTCCACCATTAAAATTCAAGTTCTTTGAGGACAGGAGCTGTTTTACTTTTGTCATTCTCTTCCAGATGGCTTTGGAGGAGGGAGTGAGGCTGGTAGCTTTGCACAGCCCTTTCCTCACTAAAATCATTAAAATCCAATTCACTGCAAGTCATGACATTACCTCTGCATGTCATGGTGCTCTTAGAGAAGGAAGGACAAAGAACAACAACCATTTTGGGAAGGGGAGCACAAGTAGCTGAGGTGATTGCATGAGCTATATAAATGGCATAATTGTGAGCCACCCCCCCCCCACACACACACATAGTCAAAGTCACTGCCTAGGGGTGGGGAAGATGAGCACTGGGCTTGAAGGTAGGAAAAATGATTTTAAAAATGATTATGGGACAGCTAGGTGGCACAGTGGATAGAGCACTGGCCTTGGATTCAGGAGGACCTGAGTTCAAATCTGACCTCATACCCTTAACACTTACTAGCTGTGTGACCCTAGGAAAGTCACTTAGCCCCAATTGTCTCACCAAAACAAAACAAAACAAACAAACAGACAAAAAACCCTAAATAATTGGATATCATTTGTAAGTGAATATTCTTAAGGTAATACTTGAAAATTAGCTTGACTTTCTGGAGGATAGAGAAAAAGCTCTACCTTAGACAACAAAATGCCATCTAATATAACTCAAAAAGGACTTTTGCATGAAATGGCTTCGAATTTTTTGCCTTCTTGGATCTGGAAAAAAACTCTGGGAGTGGAAGGAGGAAGCTAAATTCTGAGAGGTGAAAATTAATCTAAGTAATCAATGTCACCTCTCTTAAAAAAATGAAATTTAATCCTAAACTTGATTCCTACTGGTAACTTGACTTAAAGTTTTCAGAATAAAATTAAAATGATTTTTTATTTGTTTATTTACTTAAACTAGGAAACACAGGCTATTGGGAGAACTAGCAGTACTTTCTGTTAAAAAGATGACAAATCCTGACACATTTCCAAGGAAACTAGAAGGTATCAATCTTGTTCTGTGGGCCAAAAGTCTGCATTTTTCTTGAACCAAATCTCTCCATCCACTGACTCTCATTTTTTTGGGGAAAAAAATCTCTTAAAGTCAGGCATCAAAGTACAGAAATCAGAAGTTAGTACTGCAAAAGTAATAAGTACCCTTGATTCTGGCTCTTCCCTCAGGATTGAAGAACCAGGGAACTCCCTTTTGGGAGTCTTCAAGGAAATTCACCCTCTTTTCCCTTTATTCAGTGACTGCTGCTTACTAATATCACTAGCAGAGAGGATATAACATGGGAAATGTAAAGTCTGGAAGGAGTGGTGAGTAGAATTTTATGCTCCCAAGTGATTCCAAGTGATTGCTGAGCCTGAAGTCAAACAAGATTTCACACTTTGATATTGCCACTTCCATTTTCAGGTAATACCACTACTGCTGCAGGCTATAAAAGGACTTCTAAAAGTTAAGTTGGACAACTGTGCCAGTGAGGAACCAAACTTCAGCAAAACAGGGAATTAAGCCATTTGAAGGGTTGGAGTAGCTTCATACTGAAGGAAATATTCAATAGAGAAAAGAAAAAAAATCCCATTGGTCTTAAAATGGAGACTTTCTTTTCCTTTTGCATTTTGTATTAATCCAAGAAGAGTGATTATTATAAAATGAATTATTCCACTCCTCCTGCTTTATCCATTTGCTGATTGCCATTTTTTAAAAATATTATGGATGAAAATAGATATCAAAACTCACAACAATCTAAACACATTCAAACATTATGGTTACTACAATTGAGTAATTCATTTAACTTTGCCTCATGCTCATAAATAAACCATATACGTTAGTCTGTCAGGTAATAGAAATGCAAGACTAAATTAAATTTATCCCCTTGTCTTCAATCAAAACCATGCATCAAATATATCAGGGTTCTTTGCTAAGGGTACAAGACCAAAGAATTAGATAAACTGGTTAATACTGAATGCAGAAGTCCCTTTTATTTAGAATGTTTAAGAGGAAAACATCTGGCTTAACAGTAGATGCCCAAGGAGGACTTAGAATTAACAAGAGAAAAATATTTGGGTCCTCATTCATTGCCCCCTCCAAACTGGTGAAGCAGCTAAAACCTCCAAATCTAAAGCTATTTACTGACAAGCAGTAAACAATTGCAGATTGTGAAGGAATATGAGAGAGGAAGAGAGAATAGTTGATGACAACAAAACAATTTTAGAAACCAGTGATTGGGACACCTGGGGATACTTTTCTCTCTTTTAAAAATGTTATAATGTATATATTTGTTCATACTCTTATCATCAAATTCAGACAATTATGTTGGTTCAATTATGGAAGTTGGTATTTTGTTATTTGCATCATTTGATGGTAAAATATAAATCTCATTGTGATTTTAGTTAAAATGTTAATTCAATCCAGTTAAATTTCAAAAGCCTTTATTAAGTCCCTATATGTAATATATGATACTATTCTAGATACACAAACAAATTTAAAAAACTCATTGCCCTATAACAGCTTGTGTTCTTCTGGTTGGTTGTCCTTCATTCTTGAGGAGGACAAAATGACATCACTATGTTAGAGTCAAGTTACAGTGGTCTGATTGTGGCTGATCAGACCCATATGCACTCAGAATGCTCTACCATAGGTTGGGTATAAAGATTCCATGTGAACATTTGGGTTGAATTTTCCAGATTTGTACTTGCTTTTCCTTTGAGCCATTTCAATTCTACTTTGTTCATAGAATACAGCCCCTTCTCTGATGAGGTCGTACCATGCTGGGTGATACTGTGCCAATGTCTCCCATGTAATGCAGTCAATTCCAAAGTTCTCAATAGAGACTTTGAGAGTACCCTTATATAATTTTTTTCCCAGCCTATCATGTAAGGTTTTGACTTCTGTGAGTTCTCTATAAAATAGTCTTTTAGGAAAGTTTATATTTGGCATTCGAACAACGTAGACAGTCCATCTGTTCTTCTAGGAGCAAATGGAATGTACACAGATAAGTAAATTCAAAATATGTAAAGATAAGTACAAATTATTGTAAAAGAGTAAAAAGTACTAAACACCAAAAGTTGTTATTAGGATATTGTTGGATTAATATTGTTAAAGGTATGGGTGCTCCTTCATGGATGTAGACCACTAGCCCACCACATATTATTCTCTGTGTGTCCTTATCTAAGTTTTCCCATAAGTAACCCAAAGAGATCCAATAGAATCCTTATTTTTTAATTTTTGAAATTTGTTTATAATTTTTATTTTTTTAATAAATAAAACTATTTTATTATTTTCCAGTTACATATAAGGATAATTTTCAACATTTGTTTTCATAGAATTTTTAATTCCAAATTTTTCTCCCACTCTCCCATCCCTCACTCCTCCCCAAGATGGAAAGCAATCTGAAATAGGTTATATATGTACAGTGTGAGGGCCAAAATTAGATATATTGAGCATTATTTGGGTGACTTGCCTTAATATTGGGATCCCAGAAATATGAGGGACCTTTTTAGGTTTAATCTCCCCTCTGAACTATTCTTTTAAGACATTTCTCCCAGGCCAATAAGAAAGGAGCCTCTAAGCTTTAGTTCACAAAAGGATCAAATTTTATTACTTGGGAATCGATTAAACAACAAAGGTGAAACTAATAAAAATCAAAGATAAGGAAATGGGAAAATAGAAATACAGATAGATGCTCTTAACTCTAAACTTAGTCTAAGCTGGTTCAAAGGAATTTAGGGTTTTCATTAGGTAACTCACCAACCTGAACAGGCCACCAGTCTAAGTTGCTCACGTATCCCCATGACCTCAGTCAACTGCCAGAGAGAGCATTGCACATTCCACAAGACCCTGAGAGCTTAGCCTACTAGAAGTGCCTTGCTTCCCTTCAGGTCATCTTTAATCTCTCCTCCCTCAAAAGGGGAGGTCCTTCAAAAGCTGCTCATGGAGAGTTGTCCTTCTAACCTCAATAGCATACATAATCTCAGGGTGGGTCAGGTGTGGCCCCTCCCAAATGATTCAGCTACAACTTATGATATTAATCTTTACCACAAATAATTTTTACCACAACAGTCACGTTAAACATATTTCTGCATTAGTCACCTTGTGAAAGAAGAATCAGAGCACAAGGGAAAAACCACAAAAAAGAAGGAAAAAACCCCTAATAACCCCAAAGTAGAAACAGTATGGTTCAATATGCATTCATAATCCACAGTTCATTTTTTCTGGATGTTAAGAACATTTTCTATCATGAGTTCTTTGGAGTTGTTTTGGATCATTGCACTGCTGAGAGGAGCCAAATCTATCACCATTGTTCATCACACAATGTTGCTGTTACTGTGTACAATGTTCTCCTGGTTCTGTTCCTCTCAGTAAGCATCAGTTCATGTAAGTCCTTCCAGGTTTCTCTGAACTCCTGTTCATCATTTCTTACAGTACAATAGTATTCCGTTACATTCATATACCACGTGTTTAGCCATTCCCCAATTGATGGGTATTCCCATATTTTCCAATACTTTGCCACCACAAAGAGAGCTTCTATGAATATTTTTTGTACTTGATGGTCCTTTTCCCTCTTCTATGATCTGTAGGGGCCACAGTTAATATGGGGAGAGTTAATTGGGTGGCTTGCCATAATACTGGGGTTCAGAAAATAATGAGGGACCTGTAGGTACAAAGCTTCCTCCCCTCCAAACTGCCTTTTTTAGATATTTCTCCCAGCCCAATAAGAAAGGAGCTTTACAGCCTCTTTCCCACAAACAAATCAGGTTTTAATGAAAGTCAAGGGGCAGAGCCAAGATGGTGGAGGAAAGGCAGTGAGTTCCCAAACTCATGACACAATCGCTCCAAAAAATATCCAAATAATGCCATAGGAAAATGCCCGGAGCAGCAAAACTCACAGAAGAATGTGCTGAAATCATCTTCTAACCAAGAATGGCTTGGAAGGTCAGAGGGAGGGAGCTGCTGTGCTGATACTGGATTCGAGCCCAACCCCACAGTCACCCTGACACAGATCCAATCCCAGGAAGGCCTCACCAGAGAAGCAGACCCCCAGAGCCTCTGAATCAGCTGAAGCACCAGTGTTGTCTGGAACTAAGTTCACAGTCTGGTGAGTGGGCTGAGCCCTGGACAGAAGGGAGACTACAGGGGTCTATGCTGGTGCTGAGGCAGAACTTGGATTTTTCACCCTTGCTGAGAACCAGGAGGTAAGCTTGAGTAGCAGTGGCCCAGGTGGGGGAGGGGCACAGGCTCCTCAGAGCTAACAACCACAAGACACAAATCTGGTTGATCAGCAGGTTGGTCTGGGGTCATCTAGGACCAGGAAACAGGCCAGACGAGTGAAGAACCTGATTCTCCTTAAATCATAACTCCTTGGACTTCTTAAGCTTGGGATACTGCAGCCTGGAAACAGTGCCTCACTTTAAGGAGCTAAAAGTCAAGTAAAAGAAAAGCAAGATGAGCAGACAGAGAAAGGTTAGGACCATAGAAAGTCTCTTCAGTAACAAGGAAGACCTAGGGGCACCCTCAGAGGAAGATGTCAACATCAGGGCCCCTATATCTAAAGCTTCCAAGAAAAATATGAATTGGTCTCAGGCCATAAATGTTCTCAAAAAGGACTTTGAAGATAAAGTTATAGAGGTAGAGGAAAAAATGGAAAGAAAAATGAGGTTGATGCAGGAAAGACATGAGAAAAAAGTCAACAGCTTGAAAAGTTAAATTGGCCAAATGGAAAAGGAGGTACAAAAGCTCTCTGATGAAAATAAGTGCCTAAGGATGAGGATTGAACAAATGGAAGCCAGTGACTTTATGACAAACCAAGACACAATAAAGCAAATCAAAATAAATAAAAAAAAAATAGAGGGCAATGTGAAATATCTTCTGGGGAAAATGGTTGACCTGGAAAATAGGTCCAGGAGAGATAATTTGAAAATTATTGGTCTACCTGAAAACCATGATCAAGGAAAGAGCTTAGACACCATCTTCCAAGATATTCTCAGGGAAAATTGCCCTGAAATTCTAGAAGAAGATAAAATAGAAATTGAAAGAATCCCCTGATCACCTCCAGAAAGAGATCCCAAAAGGAAAACTCCTAGGAATATTATAGCCAAATTCCAGAGCTCTCAGGTCAAGGAGAAAATATTGCAAGCTGCCAAAAAGAAAGAATTCAAGTACTGTGGAGTCCCAGTCAGGATAGCATGAGATCTAGCAGCTTCTACACTAAAGGACCAGAAGGCATGGAATATGACATTCCAGAGGGCAAAGGAAATAGGATTACAACCAAGAATCACCTACCCAGCAAAACTTAGCATAATCTTTCAGCAGAAAAAATGGAATTTTAATGAAAAAGAAGACTTTCAGATATTTGAGATCAAAAGACCTGAACTGAATGGCAAATTTGACTTTCAAATACAAGACCCTATAGAACCATAAAAAATTGGAGCTTGGAGACATACCTGGGGTCATACAGGAGGCAACTGTCTTGTGTCTGAGGCTGGGTTTTGGCTGTGATTCCCCTGGGTCCAGGGATGATGCTTTGTCCATTGTGTCACTTAGTTAGGTGATGACATCTTTAGGGTTAAATTGACAGGTGAAGGGAATTCACTGAGGGAGGGGGAAGGGCAGAGGTGAAATCCTACAAGAAAGAAACAGGAAAAGGCTTATGGAGTGGGGAAGGAGATGGGAGAGGATCAGGGCAGTAAATGAATTTTACACTCATCAGAAAAGGCTCAAAGACCCTAAACTCATCAGAGCTGCCTCAAGGAGGGACTAACAGACACACCCAGTTGGGTGGAGTAATCTGTTTAATTTGGGCAGTAAATGAGCCTAACACTCATCAGAATTGGCTCAAAGACCTCAATCTCATTAGAATTGGCTCAAGGAGGGAATAATGTACACACTCAGTTGGGTGGAGTAATCTCTCTAACCCTGCAGGAAAATAGGAGGGGAAGGGGATAAAGAGAGAGGGGCAAAAGAAGGAAGGGCAGAGTGGGGGAGGAGACAGACAGAAGCAAATCCCTTATTAAGAGTGATAGGATGGGGGGCAGCTAGGTGGCACAGTAGATAGAGCACCGGCCCTGGAGTCAGGAGTACCTGAGTTCAAATCCGACCTCAGACACTTAACACTTACCAGCTGTGTGACCCTGGGCAAGTCACTTAACCCCAATTGCCTCACTAAAAAAAAAATAAAAATAAAAAAAAATAAAAATAAAAAAAAGAGTGATAGGATGAAAGAAGATGGATAATACAATAAATATCATGGGGAAGGGAATAGGATGGAAGGGAAACAGTTTACAATAGTAATCATGAAAAAGAGAAAAGGGGGGAAATTGTACAAGAAATATTTATAGCAACTCTTTGTGGAGGCTAAGAATCGAGAATCAAGGGAATGTCCATCAATTGAGGAATGATGGAAAAAGTTGTTCTATATGATTGTAGTGGAATGGTCTTTTGCTACAGGAAATGACCAGGTTTTTCTAGAAAAACCTGGAAAGACTAATGAACATCGATATATAGTGAAGTTAGCAGAGCTGGGAGGACATTGTACATAGTGACAGCAGTATTGTTCAATGAGCAACTGTGAATGACTTAACTACTCTCAGCAATGCAATGATCTAAGACAATCCCAAGGAACTAATGAGGAAGCTTACCATGCACCCCTATAGAATGAACTGATAAAAAGAACACTTGTGGATTGCAATCTTGTGGAGGGGGGAGGAAAGGGAGGGAGGGAGGGAGGGAGAAAAATTTGGAACTCTAAATCTTATGAATGAATGTTGAAAAGTACCGTTACATGTAACTGGAAAATAAAATAAATAAAGGGGGAAAAAAAAAGAGAAAGTCAAGGACAAGGAAGTAGGAAACAAAGAAAATGGATAATCTTTGTGGCTCTAGCAAAGGCTGTCTCAAAACCTAAACTCCCTTTCAGCTCAGGTAATTCAAAGAGCTGGATTTTATTAACTCACCACCAGTCTCCTCCAAAATCTCTTCCAAGGCCTTAGAGAGTGAGTTACTTCCTGTTGGGTCCATTTTTCTGCTTTATTCTCCCTCCCCCAAAAGGGAAGGTCCTTCAAGTTATGTGGCTTAGACTGGTCCATTGTTGAAGATGCAGTCCAGAGCCTCTGAGGACACTCCTTCTCAGGGTTGGCCAAGTTAAACTAGTTAATTATCTTAAAGGGGTACTTAGTAGTTTCTCATTCACACTCAATTCAAATACTACTAAATCAATCAAATCGGACCCCTGGCATTTACCAAATTCCATTATTTTACCCCAGATCTCTATGGGATAGAGCCCTAGCAGTGGTACTAATGGGTCAAAGAGTATAAACATTCCCATAGCCCTTTGGGCATAGTTCCAGATTGCTCTCTAGAATAGTTGGATCAGTTCACATCTCCACCAACAATGCATTAATGTTCCAATTTTTCCACAGCTTCTCCAACATTTATTGTTTCCTTTTTTTGTCATATTAGCAAATCTGATAGGTGTGAGGTGGTACCTCAGAGGTGTTTTACTTTGCATTTCTCTGATCAACAGTGATTTAGAGCATTTTTTCATATGCCAGTATATAGCTTTGATTTCTTCATCAGAAAACTGCCTGTTCATATCCTTTGACCATTTCTCAATTGGGGAATGACTTACTTTCTTATAAATTTGATTTAGTTCCTAATATATTTTAAAAATGAGGCCTTTATCAGAAATACTGGCTATAAAAATTGTTTCCCAGCTTTCTGCCTCCCTTTTAATTTTGACTGCATTGCTTCTGTTTGTACAAAAACTTCTCAATGTAATGTAATCAAAGTTTTCTATCTTGCATTTCATAATATTCTCTCTCTCTCATTTGGACATAAATTGTGTTCCTCTCCATAGAACTGAAAGGTCAACTATTCCTTCCTCTCCTAATTTATCTATGGTATCACCCTTTATGTCTAAATCTTGAACCCATTTTGACCTTATTTTTGTATAAGGTGTAAGATATTGGTCTATCCCTAGTGTCTGCCCTACTATCTTCCAGTTTTCACAGCAGTTTTTGTCAAATATGAAGTTCCTATACCAGAAGCTGGAGTTTTTGGGTTTATCAAACAGTACATTACTACAGTCATTTACTACTGTGTCTCCTGTGCCTAACCTATTACATTGATCCACCACTTTATTTCTTAGCCAGTATCAAATAGTTTTGATGACTGCCTGCTTTACAGTATAGCTTCAAATTTGGTATAGCTAGTTCACCTTCCTGTGCATTTTTTTTTTAATTAGTTCCCTTGATATTGTCGACATTTTCTTCTTCCAGGTGAACTTTGTTATTATTTTTTCTAACTCTATAAAATAATTTTAGGTAGTCTTATTGGCATGGCACTGAATAGGTAAATTAATGTAGGTAGAATTGTCATTTTTATTATATTAGCTCAGCCTATCCATGAGCAATTGATATTTTTCCAATTAAATAAATCTGATTTTAGTTGTGTGAAAACTGTTTTGTAACTGTGTTCAGAGAGTTTCTGTGTTTGTCTTGGCAGGTAGACTCCCAAGCATTTTATATTGTCTACTATTAATTTAAATCAAATTTCTCTTTCTATCCTTTGCTACTGAGATTTGTTGCTCATGTATAGAAATGCTGATGATTTTTGTGCGTTTATTTTATATCCTGAAACTTTGCTAACATTCTTAATTGTTTCAAACAGTTTTTTAGTTGATTCTTTAGGATTTTTTTAGTATTCCATCATATCTGCAAAGAGTGAAAGTTTTGTTTCCTCCTTGCCTGTTCTAATTCCTTTAATTCCTTTTTCTTCTCTTATTGCTAGAGCTAGCATTTCTAGTACAATATTAAATAATAGAGGTGATAATGGACATCCCTGTTTCACCCTTGGTCTTACTGGGAATCCGTGTAACTTATCTCCATATAATGTTTGCTAATGGTTTTAGGTAGGTACTGCTTACTCTTTTAAGGAAAGTTCCACCTATTCCTATGTTCTCTAGTGTTTTAAATAGGAGTGAGTGTTGTATTTTGTCAAACACTTTCTCTGCATCTGTTGAGATAATCATATGATTTTGGTTAGTTTTGTTATTGAAGTGGTTGATTATGTTGATAGTTTTCCTAATGTTGAAACAGCCTTGTATTCCTGGTATAAATCTCACTTGATCATAGTGTATTATCCTGGTGATCATGGGTTATAATCTCCTTGCTAATATTTTATTTAAGATTTTTGCATTGATATTCATTAGGGAAATTGGTCTGTAATTATCTCTCTCTGTTTTGGCTCTGCCTGGTTTAGGTATCAACACCATTTTTGTGTCATAAAAGGAATTTGGTAGAATTCCTTCTTCACCTATTTTTCCAAATAATTTGTATAGTGTTGCAGTTAATTGTTCTTTAAATGTTTGGTAGAATTCACTTGTACACCTATCTGGCCTGGAGATTTTTTTCTTAGGGAGTTCATTGATGGCTTGTTCTATTTATTTTTGTATAATGGTCCTTTTTAAGGATTTTATTTCCTCTTCAGTTAACCTGGGCAATTTTGATTTTTGTAAATATTCATCCATTTCATTTAGATTGTCAAATTCATTGGCATACAGTTGGGAAAAATAGCTCCTAATTATTGCCTTAATTTCCACTTCATTGGTCATGAATTCATCCCTTTTATTTTTGGTACTGGTAATTTAGTTTTCTTCTTTCTCTTTTTAAATGAAATTAACTAAAGACTTATCTATTTTATTTTTTTTCATACAACCTGCTCTTAGTTTTATTGATTAGTTCTATACTTTTTATACTTTCATTTTTATTAATTTCTCCTTTGATTTTCAGGATTTCTAATTTAGTATTTACTTGGGGATTTTTAATTTGTTCTTTTTCTAGCTTTTTTAGTTGCATGCCCAATTCATTGATCTCCTCTTTCTCTTTTTTATTCATGTAAGCACTTAGAGATATTAAATTTCCCCTAAGCATTGCTTTGGCTGCATCCCATAGGTTTTGGTATATTGTCTCATTATTGTCATTCTCTTGGATGAAGTGATTGATTGTTTCTATGATTTACTGTTTGACCCACTCATTCTTTAGGATGAGATTATTTAGTTTCCAATTAATTTTCAGTCTACCTTTCCATGGCTCATTATTACATGTAATTTTTATTGCATCATGATCTGAGAAGGATGCATTTACTATTTCTGCCTTTCTACATTCGCCCTTGAGGTTTTTGTGCCCTAATACATGAACAATTTTTGAGTATGTGCCATATACCACTGAGAAAAAGGTATATTCCTTTCTTTCCCCATTCAATTTTCTCCAGTTATCGATCATATCTACCTTTTCTAACATTTATACTATTCTTTAACTTCTTTCTTATATATTTTGTGGTTAGATTTACCTAATTCTGATAGGGGGGGATTCAGATCCCCCACTAGTATAGTTTTGCTTTTTATTTCCTCTTGTATGTCATTTAACTTCTCCCCTAAGAATTTGGATTCTATATCACCTGGTGTATACATGTTTAGTATTAATATCACTTCATTATCAATCATACCTTTTAGCAAAATGTAGTTTCCTTCCTGCATTGTTTTTGCAGTAGTTGATATGGCTCCAGCCATTTTCATCTGAGAGTTCATTACTTTTGTTTGTGTAGACATAGGAGTGACTTTTGAACTTACAGCAAAAGTTCTAGTTTTCTGTTTCCTCAGTTGCACAAGCTGTTTAGATAAAACCCTGCAGGCTTCCTTGCTACCAATATTGGCCATTTTCTTAATTTCTAATTCCAGCTGTTTTTTTTTTCTGTTTTTCTAATGCTTCTCCTTCTCTCATTATGGCCCTCTGTGTACTTCATAACTCTTGATTCTGCTCCTTTATTATATCATCTACCTTCTTCTTCTTGAAAAGAGAGGCCATGATTACAGACCCCTGCCCCAGTGTGGAGGGCTATGCTAGGGCAATAGAAGAGACCTTGGAAAGGATGGGACGACAGGGTGAGGAGAGGAGTGACAGGTCCTCCGGCCAGCAGTGTGGGGGCTGAGTCACCAGGGCGGCTGCTGTCACCTTGCAGGGAGCTCAGGTGACTGGGAAAGGAGCAAACAGACTTTTTTTTGAAGTCTGTAGTTTTCTTCCTTATCTCTTTTCATTAAACCTATTTTTGTTTTTGCTTTGTCTGAGATAAGTATTCCTACCCCTGCTTTATTTTATTTCAGGTGAAGCATAATATATTCGACTACAACCTTTTACCTTTACTCTATGTGGATCTCTCTGCATCAAATGTGTTTCTTGTAAACAACATATTGTAGGATTCTGATTTTTAATCCACTCTGCTAGTAGGTTGTGTAGTTCCAGAATCTGTTTAAAGGCTCGATTTAATGTTTTTGTGGGAAACACAGGAAAGTTCAGGCAACTTCTTCGCTTATCTCCACCATCTTCATCTTTATTATTATTATTTTTAACAGTTCAGGGATAGCAAATAGACTGTCTATCTGCTGTATCTCATTCTCACTATCTCCTTTCTTGGTCATTATTTTTATTTTTTATTTTTTAGTGAGGCAATTGGGGTTAAGTGACTTGCCCAGGGTCACACAGCTAGTAAGTGTTAAGTGTCTGAGGCCGGATTTGAACTCAGGTCCTCCTGACTCCAGGGCCGGTGCTCTATGCACTGCGCCACCTAGCTGCCCCTTGGTCATTATTTTTTAGAAGAGACATAATAGTTTATATTATTTGATAGGTCTCTCCATCTGATTGAAATTTGCTGCAAAACAAACAACCAAACCATAATTTGATCTTGATATAGATCAGATGTCTATAGATACCCAAATTATTGATAAACAATTTATTCACAAAAATGTGAATATGTCTTAGACATATTTCATTCTTTGGCTCATTCCTTGATGTTGTCATCTTGGCCCTGTTTGAAACTTTCTAGCAATTGTATTATTCTTCATATGCCACCTTACCTTTAGCCACTGTTTTGTGAATCTAGCTATTTTAGTAACCTTTGAAATGGGAGCAAGGGCTTTTTAAACCATGCTTTCTCTTGTTCCTCTTATTATTTGGTATAGTCTCTCCTGACATTGTCACCATCCTTATCTGTGAGCCCAGAGACCTTTCTACATGTGCACTGTGTGCAGCCTTACCACTGAACAACAGAGGCAGTGCCCTTTCCATGGGCTGTTGCTGTTTATGGCTCTGATGTTTCACCAGATGGATTATGCGATGCTGTTAAGTTATCCATTTCATACTGCTACATGTGGGAGGTTGGCTTGCCTTTCAATCTATTTCAAGTCCATTTACAAATGAGGCAGAAGGTATTCTCAGGTAAATCTGCCTTTAGAAAGGATCCTCAGAACTATTCTTTGGTAGAAGAAAACACTAAGGAGAATGAAATTTTAGTTAAACAGAACCCAAAAGCTAAGGGAACTTTTTACTCATTCATTTAACATTATTGACTATTGTAATCACAGAACCACAGAGTTGGAAAGAAGCTCTGGGTGATCTCATGGAACTCATAATTGATCAGGATTCCCTTGATGCCATACCTAACTATCAAGCCTCTGCAACAAATTTTCCAATGAAAGGAAACTCATTACCTTTTGGGGCAAGCAGTATGTTCTTGATTGATTTTTATTGTCAGGAAGTTTATTTTCTCCCTTTAAATAAAAACAAAATCTCTCTCCCCTTTCTCTCCCCACCCTTCCCCGCCCCACCCTCCCCCAGCTTCTAACTACTGCTTGTAGTTCTGTCCTCTGGGCAAAGCAGTACAAGTTTCATCCCTCTTCCAAATAACAGACCTTCGAATATGTATTTTTTTCATCTATCAAAGCTTGTTAATCTTATCTGTCCCAAGTTCCTTTCACTCATATTTATGTGGCATGGATTCTGGTCTCCTTGCCATTGCTTATGAATTCCTCTATATCTAGGCCAGCCGAACAGTGTCTTTGCTATTCATATTGTACTGGGATCTTAATACAGTACCCTAGATCAGTTCTGACCTATAAACCTCACTGGAGCCCTAAGAATTATGTGTCAATTTAAAAGAGAGATAACATTTCAATTCCCTATGAAAACCATGCAAACTTTGAAATGATTCCTGAACAAAGTTCTAGATAGGTCACAGAAAGATTTATGATCTGGCTCTTGAAACATGTCTCAATAATTTCAAGTGTTTTGTTTTTTTCATAGCAGTGTGTTAAATGTTATCAAAAGCTTTTTTCTCCATCTATTGATATAATCATATGATATTTTAAAACTTTTCATTATTCATCTAATCAATTATGTTAATAATTTTATTTCTATTAAACCATTCCTGAATTCCTGGTATAACTCCCGCTTGATCATAATGTATAATTTTGTAATATATTTATATTATTTTGCTAGTATTTTGTTTAGGATTTATGCTTCAATATTCATAAGGGAAATTGGTCTAATTTTCTTCCTCTCTTTTTACTCTTCCTGGTTTAGGTATAAGTATCACATTTGTTTCATAAAAGAAGTTTGGTAGGAGCCCTTCTTTACCTATTATTCCAAATTATTTTATATGAAGATTAGCTGATTTTTAAATGTTTGATAGAATTCACTTTCTGGTCCCGCTGCTTTTCTCTTAGGAAGCTCATTTATGGTTTGTTTGATTCTTCTCTAAAATACTTACGTATTCTCTTTCCTCTTCTGTTAATCTGGGCAAATTATATTTTTTTGTAAATATCCTTCCATTTCATTTAGGTGATTAAATTTAGTGTCATATAATTGGGCAAAAATTTTTTATAATTGCTTTAATTCCATCTTCCTTTAGTGTATATTCACCCTTTTCATTTTTGATACTAGTGATTTACTTGTCTTTTTAAAAATAAATTAACCAATTGCTTATCTATTTTTTTTAATAAAAACCTTCCTATTTGCATTTATTAGTTCATTTTTTACTCTGAATTTTATTAATGTCACCTTTACTTTTTAGGATTTCCAATTTGGTATTTAATTGGGAATTTTTAATTTGTTCTTTTTCTAGTTTTTTTTTTAATCACACACCCAATTCATTAGTCTGCTCTTTTTTTCTACTTTATTGGTATAAGCATTTAGAGATACTTTTCCCCCTCTAATTACTCTTTTTGCTGTATCCCTTAGATTTTTGAAATGTTATTTTATTCTTGCTATGCTCTTTAATGAAACTATGGATTATTTCTATGATTTTTTCTTTGACCCACTCATTCTTTAAGATTAGGTTGTTTAAACTCCAATTTTTTGGGTGGGGTGGGGCAATGAGAGTTAAGTGACTTACCCAGGGTCACATAGCTAATAAGTGACAAGTGTCTGAAGCTGAATTTGAACTCAGGTCCTCCTGAAACCAGGGTTGGTGCTTTATCCACTGCACTACCTAGCTGCCCCCCTCCAATAGTTTTTAATCTACGTTTCTATGGTCCCTTATAAAATATATTGGTATTTTATTATGATCTAAAAAGGATGCTTTTAATATTCCTGCTTTTCTGCTTTTAACTCTAATAATTTTAGGTACTAATAGATAGTCAATCTTTGTAAGAACCATAAAACACTAGAAAAAATTGTATTCCTTTCTATTTCCATTCAATTGTCTCCAGATGTCTATCATATCCTAAACTTATCTAAAATTCTCTCTACTTCCTTAACATCTCTTTTATTTACATTTTGGTTAGATTTAACTAGTTTTAAGAGGGAAAGATTAAGTTCCCTATTCTTATCAGACTACTATCTATTTTGACCTGTAATTCATTAAACTTCTATTTTTATATTTTAGGTGCTATAGTATTTGGTGTTTATATATCATAGTTTCACTATTGATATTGCTTCATTGTCTATGGTACCTTTTATTAAAATGTACTTACCCTGATTAGCTCTTTTAATTAGATATATTTTAGTAATAACTTTGTATGAGATCCATTTTTTTTCCTTTGGGTCTCCAGAGCCTCTGCTAGTTAGGTAGGGATAGGGGACTTCTTGATGTAGAAGTTCTTCCACTAAATTGTGCCATTTTCCTCCCTTGCCCTCCATCTCACCCCCCACCTCTTTTGTTGTTGTTGCTGTAGCAGATAACTTACTTCAGGTCTACTGACTTTTCTTTTCTTTTTTAAGTTGGAATAGAATTTTATTTTCTAAAATATATGTAAAAACAAATTTTGACATCAATTTTTAAAAACTTTTTGTTCCAAATTCTCTTCCTCCCTCCCTTCCCAGTCCTGTCAAAAGAACTCAAGTAATTCAAAATAAGTTATACATAAGTAGTCATGGAAAACATTCCCACATTAGCTAGGTTGTGAGAGAAAACAGTCAAAAAACAAAACTTAGGATTAAGGAATTGTCAAAGAGGAAAAAAAATTAAAAATGTGTTTCCATCTGTTTTCAGATACTATTAGTTCTTTCCCTGTAGATGGGTTGCAATTTCCATTAAGTCCTTCAGGGTTATATTGGATCATTGCCTTGCTGAAAATAATCACATGTTTCCCAGTAGATCATCTTACACTATTGCTGTTATTTTGTATACAGTATATTTCCCTCTGCTTTGGTTCATGTAGGTCTTTTCAGGTTATTCTGATAATATCCTGTTCATCATAACCTGTACCTTAAACTTGACAGAATTTTTTTCATAATAGCCCAGCAGAATAGGTACCTAGCTGCCCCTGTACCATATGTTTAGACATTGTAGTCAATCATCATTACTATTTCCCTCCATCCTATTCCCTTCCCATGATGTTTACTCTATTTTCTATCTTTTAATCTATTCCTTCTCAAAAGTGTTTTACTGGGGCAGCTATATGGTACAGAGGATAGAGCACTGGCCCTAGAGTCAGGAGGACCTGAGTTCAAATCTGGCCTCAGACACTTGACACTTATTAGCTGTGTGACCCGGGGCAAATCACTTAACTCCAGTTGCCTCACCAAAAAAATAAATAAATAAATAAAAATAAATTAAAAGTGTTATACTTCTAACTGTCTCCTCCCCTGCTCTGCACCCCCCTTTTTACCTTTCTCTCTTTATCCTTTCCCCTCTTACTTTCCTGTGGGGTTAAATAGATTATTCCTCCCAATTGGGTGTGAATGTTATTCCCTCCTTGAGCACACTCTAATGAGATTAAGGTCTTTGACCTAATTCTGTATCCTAAATTTTTCTTTCACCCTCCTTCCTCAATCTTCCCTATGAAATTAAGTAATTAAATACGCCATACTTGTGCAGTAATGCAGAACATTTTTACCTTCCTTTTTTTTTTTTTTTTTGTGGGGCAATGAGGGTTAAGTGACTTGCCCAGGGTCACACAGCTAGTAAGTGTAAAGTGTCTGAGGCTGGATTTGAACTCAGGTATTCCTGAATCCAGGGCCAGTGCTTTATCCATTGTGCCATCTAGCTGCCCCCCCATTTTTACCTTCCTTGAAAGTGTTTTGCTTTTTACTGCTCTATCCCCCACTGCCCCCTTCCCCCTTTCCTTTTTCCCCTTACCTCCCCTTATTGCCCTCCCCACCCTCAGGGCAAAAATATATTACTATACCTACCTCAGTATGTATGTTAGTCCCTCTTTGAGCTAGTTCTGATGATATTGAGGTTCACTCACTCCCCAACTCATTCCCCCTCTTCCCCTCCCCTCCATTAGGTTTTTTCTTGTTTGCTTCATGTGAACTACCTCTCCCCAGACCATCTCTTCCCTTACCTCTCCCCCAGTCTATTCCTCCTACACCTCAACCCTATTTTAGAGATGTCATCATGGGACAGTTAAGGGGCACAGTGGACAAAGCACCAGCCCTGGACCCAGGGGGCCCCAAGCCCAAATATGGCCCCCAGACATAAGACACCCCACCCTGTCTGCCTCACAAAGAACAAAACATAAATGCTTTACAGGTATTATCCCTTCATATTCAGTTCAGACATGTGTCTTCTGTAAATTCCTTACTGAGATAGTTCTTATGAGTTTGAAGTATTATCTTCCCATGTAGAAATGTAAACAGTTTGGTCTTTTAATATCCCTCATGAAATCTTTTTTCCTGTTTACCTTTTTATGCTTCTCCAGAGTCTTGTATTTGAAAGTTAAATTTTCCATTCAGTTCAGGTCTTTTCATCACAAATGCCTGAAAGGCATCTTTTGCATTGAAGTCCCACTTTTTCCTCTGAAAAAGTATACTCAGTTTTGTGGGGTATATGATTCTTGGCTGTAGTCCTAGTTCCTTTGCACTCTGGAATATCATATTTCATGTCCTCTGGTCCTTTAATGTAGATGCTGTTAGATCTTGTTTTAGCCTTATTGGAGATGCACAGTATTTGAATTCCTTTCTTCTAGCTGCTTGCAATATTTTCTCCTTTACCTGGGAGCTGTGGAATTTGGCCATAATATTCCTGGAGGTTTTCATTTTGGGATCTCTTTCAGGAGGTGATAGGTGGATTCTTTCAATTTCTGTTTTGCCTTCTGCTTCCAAAATACCAGGGCAATATTCCCTGATGATCTCTTGGAGGATGGTTTTTCTAAGTTCTTATTTTGGTCATGGTTTTTAGGTAGTCCAATGATTTTCAAATTATCTCTCCTTGTTTCCAGGTCAGCCGTTTTTCCAAGGAGATATTTAATATCACCCTCTATTTTTTTATTCAGTTGGATTTGCTTTACGGTGTCTTGATTTCTAATAAGGTCGCTAGCTTCCATTTGTTCAATCCTAATTCTTACGCAGTTATTTTCTTGAGAGAGCTTTTCTATTTCTTTTCCCATTTGGCTTTTCAAACTCTTGACTTTTTTCTCATGACTTTCCTTCATTGCTCTTATTTTTCTTTCCATTCTTTCCTCCATCTCTCTAAATCTTCCTTCTGTCTCTCCTACTTTCTCTTCAAAGTCCCTTTTCCTTGCTTTCATGGCCTGAGACCAATTCATATTTTTCTTGGAAGCTTTGAATGTTGGAGCTTTGACCCTATTAGTGTCTTCTTCTTCTGAGAGTATATTATGGTCTATATTTCCCCCAAAGAAGTTTTTCATGGTCTGCTGCTTTCCCTGCCTACTCATCTGGCTGACTATTTCTTGGCTTTTAACTCCTTCTTCAAGTGTAGCGCTGCTTCCAGGGCACACTGTTCAAGCTACAGCATGGTCCAAGGGGGTGATTGGGCTTCTTCTCAGCCTGCCTGGCCTGTGAGTAACCACAGCCACTTTGTCTTTGACCTGGAAACAGAAGTCTGATTCTATGTTCAGAAGCTTGGTGTGCCTGTGCCCCTCCCCCACTGAAGCACCACCAGTCGATTCAACCCACTGACTCAGACCCAGGACAGGCTGCCACAACTCCAGCAGAAACTGCCTCCACTTTACCCCGGCCTACCATTGAACCCCCTCACCAGTCTGTGATCGGGGCCTCACAACCTGCTGGTGTTGAAGACTCTGAAGGGCGCTGGAAGCACTGTCCACTCTTGACTGGGTCTGGAAGTGTGCTGAGCTGTTTAGCCTCTCCTCTGCCTTGTTGGCTCCATAAATCTCTATTTTTTTTTAATAAAAGTATTTTATTATTTTCCAGTTACATGTAGAGATATTTTTCAACATATAGAGATAGTTTTCAACATTCTACTGACTCTTCATAGCATTTATGATGGAATATGTATAATGTATATTAAATATATATAATGTACATTAAAACCTATCCTTTTCTCCATACATAATAGGATTCTCAAAATCTATATTATATTAATTACAGCATATCAAATCCTTATAGTTTGAAATAGCTTAAAAATCCAAATTTAGACATTGATTTATTTCAGTTTGTTTTATATCTTTGTTCAATCATCTAAAATTGGCTTAGTATTTTTTTAATGGACTAACTTCTGCATTCAAAATTTCATATTTCCCCCTTCCTCATGTTTATTATGATACTTGAAGTCTGGGTTAACTTTGCTTTAATGGACAGCTGCTTTATTTCAATAATTTTGTTCAAGATACATAATAGGAGTTAAAGATGAGATAAGATTTGACAGAACCTTACTCAAGTATAAATAGGGGAACCTGGGTTTTTGCCCTAGATGGACCACTAAATTTCCTTTTATCCTTAGGCAAGTAATTTAACATTTCAGAACCTTGTTTGATATAGTTACCAAATGATGTGCTTGGGCCAAATGATCTTCAGGTCTCTTTTTTTTTTCAGGTATCCTTCTAAATATAAAATTCCTTTATAAACTAATGGTCTAAGTGGAATTCTATGTTTTATGATTGGAATGTGTGATCAGTGTGTTACACTAAAAAGTCTCCTTCCTTTATACTTAATTTTTAGCACACTCTATGTAAAATAAAAACTGATCCATAAGTTTCATTTCATTCTTTACTGAAAGAAAATATCCACCTGGTCTAAAAAATAAGTGAATTGTGGGAGGCAGCTAGATGCATTCCCCTCCTTCTTGATCACCTTAAATCATTGCATTCAACAGTTCACTTTGGTTATGTGATTTATCATCAGTAACAAATGTCATAGGAGCTGGAAACATATATTAAAACAATGTATAGCAAAGTGCAACAGAGGTGTAGGTAAGGAAAAACTTCCCTTCTTTCACACATCTGCTCCCAGGCAGTCTGAATGATGCAGAGGGAAAGGAATTTTAAGGAAGGAGAGAAACTTCCTTATTTTCATCATTCCAGAGATGAAATGTTTCTAATATTGTGCTATGGGGAAGCAGAGGGAAAACAAAGATCTAAATTGGACTTTGATCAAGTCACCAACCATGTCTGCCTACTAGCTCATTTTAGCCTTCTCTTCTGACAGACTCATCTGCTGCGGGATATCTATCTTTTCTAACCTCATACTCATCTCTCTGCCACCATGTACACTCCATATTTCATAGAGATTTCAGTTCATACTTTATATTCCTCTGTTTTTTTTTTTATTGCAGAATAGTGGCAGGCCTATTTGCTCCCTGTAGTTGTTGGCAGAGGCATGGAGGTCAGGATATACTCTTCCACCTTTTCCTCTGTCCCAGAAAAAGTGTTCTCTCCTCTTTTTGAAAATTGGGATTCTTGCCCTCCTCTGCTCTTGGGCTATCTCTTCCACTCTATTTTCTTTCAAATATCACCAGCAGTAGCTCAGTAATCATACCATCTGCTTCTTTCAGTACTCCAGGAGGTATTTCATCTGGAGCAGTTGAAATAAATTCATCAAAGTATTAAAATAATAATTTTGTTCAGTTAAGTTTAATTCTTCATGACTCTGTCCACCTGAAATATACTGAAAACAATCAATATAACAAAATTAAGGTCTTTAATCAGGTCAAAGTAATTATATCTCATGGTACTATCACACAAAGTACTAGGAGTATCCAAAGAGTGGGGCTAGAAACAGAGTTTATATAGGGTAGAAAGGAGAGAATGAAGCGACTTCCTTTGAGAGGGTTAATCCCCTCAAAGTTTACACCAGCCAAGTTCTTTTATATAACAAGGTGAGAGAGTGACAAGATTACCTTTGTGAGGGTTAAGTATCTCATAAATTCTTAAGGTAAACTCTCTTATATAACAAGCAAAAGTAAATATATATATATATATATATATATATATATATATATATATATATGCTTGAGAATCTCTGAAGGGGAGAGTTTAGGAGTTCTACAAAATAATCATTCAGCCCCAGGCAATTCATTGGCCTGGGAATGGAGACCAGGCCAGGATCAGTCATTTCTCAGTTAATTTGGTTTCTCAACTCCATTTAAGATTTTCTTGCCAAAAATATTGAGGTGGTTATCAATTTCTTTTCATTTAACAGATGAAGAAATTCAGGCAAAGAGGGTTAAATGAATTGCCTAGAGTTGTATAGCTATTAATTCCAGATTTGAACTCGGGAAGGTGAGTCATCCTGACTCTAGGCCCAACACTCTATCCATTGCATCACCTAGTTCATATTAATGAGTGGAAAAAAGTAATCAGTTCCTTTGCTTTTGGTGAAGATAGAAGAGAGAGTTCCAGCACGTTTGTATGATAGTAGTATACTATCCCTATTTTATCATACCTCCAATCCAGGCTTATGATCTGTATCTCAAAATCCTTATCTATCCTCTTTGTTGTCCTGTGTGTTCCCCCACCCCTCCCCAAGCATGGTACCCTCTGAAAACAAAATTGCTACTTTTTCTCTATTGAGCTTCACCCCAAGGTGCTTGCTTCTCTCTTATGGTTCCTGGACTTGCTCACTTGAACATATATAATATTTTGTTCATATTTAATTATTCATATATAATATTACCTCTCCTTTGATAATCACAATTTATTAAGGACTGATCCTCACCTATTCCCCATTCCCAAGGCAATGAATTGCCTGGGGCTAACCAATCTTTGTCAATTCCAGACTATTGTTTTATGGATCTCCTCTAAACAAACTATCCCCTCTGAAAGATCCCCCCCCCCTTACTCCCTGGATTTCAGTTTATCAAAAAGGTTCATTTATATTAAGTAGTTTCTATTTAGAGTTAAGTAGTTTCTATACTTAACCCAAGGACAGTCAAATAGCTCCCTTTGTTCTGTTACCTCATATATAGCCTGTCCTCAGTCCCCATCTTTGGGTATTCCTAGCAATCTTCTTTGGGATCCTCTAATACTCCAAGTTATAGCTCCTCTGCTGCAATGAAAGATTATTTCTCCTATATTAATTATTTCATTAATTTTCAAGTTGACATATGGGAGCTCTTTCAGTATTGGAAGACTCCACGTCTAGCCAGCCACCATTTTTGACTTCCCAGTACTTGGTGTCATCAGGAATTGTTTGGTTCCAGTCTGGACTCAAAATTCATAGGTTTGGCCTGGGTAAGGGTCTCTCAAATTCAGAAATTGAATCCTTTTCAATTGAATTCTTAAAAACTCTTTGACTGGGGGTTTGGTTATGTCCATGGATGACTTGGTAATCTCTGTCCATTCTGACAGGTGCCCCCAAAAAGGGATGGTTGCAGTTTGTTTTGATGGACCATTTTTGGCCACTCTGACAGGTCCCAAAATGATGGCTGCTGGGCTGTATTTGAAATAAAACTTCCTCAAGCATCTATCAAATGAACGTCATTAAACATACAAAGCCATCATAATATTTGAATGCTAGGTCTATGAAAACTTGAAATACCTGTGAAGCTTGAAGAAAAAAAAAATAGTAAAAGTTTAACAAAGTTGAAACAAAGTCTCTTTAACTACTACACCATTATTAATGTGTGTAATTATTTCAATAGTCATTGCATAACAGAGTTATTGATCCATATCAATGTTTCTCTTTTTCCCTTAAAAAAAATAGAGACCTTTCTCTGAGGGACAATAATCCTATAAAAAAAATCCTATTTTCCTCCTCTTTTTTTTTGTTTTTTTACTCTATTTTCTGGAAAGGAGGAGGGTTCAGATTCCAATTCTCACTTAGTTGATTCAAAGTACAATTGACAAGAGGAAAAAAAAAATCCCACTCAAAACCTAAGTTTTGGGCTGGCAGAATCAAGAGTAAACTCAAAAAGGAGACTTCACTGTGGCCATCAGTGTTGTGGGTCAGATTTAAATTCTGCTAATTTTCTAAGTACTTGCAATCATGTAGTACATAGTTCCTGCCTCCAAAATGATTCTGGGGCATGCCATCACCATCACAGAAGATATCATTGACCCTTTCCTTTGGCTTCCTCAACACAACAGGCTGAATTTGCAGCTCTGACTCGAGCTTATGAATTAGCAAAAGGAAAACTATTGAACAATTACACGCATAGCAGGTATGGTTTGGGGGTGGTACATGATTTCAGTATGTTATGGAAGGAAATATCAAGGGTTCCTGACATCTTCTGGTAATTGTTTTGAGGGAACATGCAACCTGGATGGGGGGGGGTTAATTCACCCAAAGAATGTGGGAGGCTTGTCCCAAATCTTGTAAAATAAAAAGACATTTATTAGGAGAGGAATATATGTCTGGGGAACAGATCACCTCGGTGACTGTCCCACTGGAGTAAGAGAAGACTGTTTTTTTGTATCTTTACAAAACAAAGAAAGGGAAGGGAATTACAAGGTAAGAGGAAATGCAAATATTGGGGCCAGATAACTAAGAGGGGATCTTTGATAACTATGTAGCATTGATCCATATCCTGCATATCATCTTGCAGACCTTACTTAGTATTACTTATCAGCATTTTAGGTCATGTCCAAGGTGGAAGAGAGAACTGCTTTTCCCTTGGTCTTGGCGGTTGGGATCTTTAGGTTTTTGTATTCCTATCACACAATATCTAGCTAATCTGACTGCCTTCTCAAAACTTGAATTTCCCTCAGCCTGCCCTTTTCTTCCATTGGTGAGTTCCATCTGGGGCCTACATTTTGTGTAGTTTCAGCCAATCTTTATTCCACTCTTGCCTCTATTTCTGACTTACAGACTTCAAAACCATTACCCCACAATTATTTATAATTGTACTTGTCACTGCATGCAGTATTTCTGGTGTCTTAGCTTGTTGGTTCGACTTCGGTTGTACGTTTGCCTCATATTTCTGTTTTTTGAGGGTTTTTGTTGTTGTTGTTGTTTGTTTGTTTTACGTAGAGAATTTACTCAGCAACTACTTAGCCATCTGAGTGGTCAAATAACTCTCCACCATCAGGCCTAAAGCAGTATAATTTAGGAATAACAAGCACTGGTCTGGGAGTAGAACACCAGAGTTTAAATTCTGACTACGACATTTTATCTGTTTTGCCCTTGGCAAAGTTAACGAAAGTCTATTAACTTTAGTTTCAACTCCAATAAAATGTGATTGTCATAAGAAAAGTGCAGTTAAACCTTAAACTATTATATGAATGTAAGCCTTTAAAGAAGACATTATTTTGTCTTTCATTCTCCCTCTCTGAATTCAATCTTTAGCTCTGCTTGGCTTTAAATTCTTTGGTACAAGTTGCCCTACCCCCTACCCATTTCTTGCTTCTTTTTATTTGTCTTCCCCCAAAAGACAGTAACCACCTTGGTAGGGATTATATTTCTTCTTCTCTGTATCCCTTCCACTTAGCACAGTACCTTGCACTCAGTAGGTGCTTAAAATATGTTTATTGAATTGCTCCTGACAATAATAACTACTAAAAAAAAATCTAGCAATTTACCTCCCTCCCCCTAGAGCTATTTGTCTTTTATCTAAGAACAATGTGTAATATTTTTGCAAAGGAATGAAGCTCTAATGGTGTAATTTGGGCTAGGAAAATACTTCTCAACACCCCACACAGATGGCCACATACCCTACCTACATATAAGAGCAAGCTTCTTATTTTCCATGAGGAATTATTGCTCATCTAAATACAGTTTCCAGCAATGCAGCATCTGGGTAATTGTGAAGATTGACTTTTAAGTCACTACTGCAAGGAAAGTAAATAAATTTACAACTTTGGCTTTTTTCCCCATGCTTGTGAAGATGTTCTACCAAGAAAGTTGATGTTTTTTAAAAACAAATTTAAAATTTTCAGTGGATCCCTATTAACTCTAAAGTAATGAAAAAAGAAATTCCTAAGCTTGGTAGTCAAAACTCTTCACAATCCTTTTGTTGTGCACCCTTTGTTTTCAAAGAGGACCAGTGTTCCAGACTTATTTGCCATTATTACCTTTAATGCTGTTTCTGCAAAACTATCTGACTTGATTCTCCAAACATAACATTCTACCATCTTCTGTATACTTACACACCCACACCCACACCCCCCCCACACACACATGCATGCACACAGTGGGTCAAAAGTCATGATGAAGTAACTCTTTTTTGGGTTTATTTTTTATTTAGCACAATTTTTTAAAAATTGGTAATGCCATAGCCTCATATGCAGTGTATATATGTGTGTATATGTATGTATGTATGTATGTATGTATGTATATATGCATGTGTGCATGCGGGTATGTATATAATGAATTTACATAACGTGTAAAAAATCAAATCTTGTAAATGGCAAAAAATGAAGAAAAAATAGTTTTCAAAAAGTTACTAAAATGTTAGAACCTTTCATGACTATTTGCCCACTGTCTGTGTGTATTTGTGCACACACATATAGTATACGCACATGTGTATGAGTTTGTATGTGTGTCTTTACATATATGTGTGCATAATACAAATATACTGTAGGAATACTATATATAAACTGTATATTGTATACTATATTATACTATAGATAACATATATTTGTAATTACATACATACACACGGTACACACATGTATGCACTATGTATGTGTGCATGTATACCTTATATATATGTATATGTATATGTATATGTATATGTATATATATGTATATGTTTATGTACACACATAATATAGGTGCACATTTATGGATACAGATGTGTACGCATATGCACAAATATACATATATATACACACATACATATCCATCTATCCATATGTATATGTGTATACAATGTGTATATAGGTACATGTGTTTTATATGTGTATGTTTACATACATGTGTGTATGCATGTACGTCTCCTGACTTTGGAAAATTTCATGTTTATTTACCATGACAAAAATTTTCTTCCTCATCTCTCCCTTCTGCCTTTCCTTCATTCCCTTAATTATCAGCTAAAGTATCACCTTTTTCAGGACTTCTCTCGTATTCCTATATTTTAATGGCTTCCCTTTGAAACTATTCCCAGTTTATGCCATTTGTTTTATTTTTCATAATTGTTTGCATGTTTTGTTGCCATTAGACTGTGAGAGGAGTTATTATTTTTCTATTATGTTAACAACCCATTAATAATTTGGCATCTAGGCCTTTTCTCCTTTACTTCTTCATTTATGGCCTAGCACCTGTGGAATTCAGTCAATCTCTGAATGATATGACTGAATAATGAAATTGGGAAACATGCTCCTAGATCTTAGGTGGGACCCCACCCAACTAAAAGACCTTATTTCTGTTTAGAAGTGTAAACAGAATTCAGTCTAGCCAAGTTCTTGAATCAAGTTAATGAGCTTCTGGCCATTAGAATTTAGGGTAGAGGGCAGCTATGTTGAACAGTGGATAAAGTGCTGGCCCTGGATTCAGGAAGACCTGAGTTCAAATCTGGCCTCAGACACTTGACACTTACTAGCTGTGTGACCCTGGGCAAGTCACTTAAACCTCATTGCCCCATCAAAAAAAACAAAACAAAAAAGAATTTAGGATGCCACAGCTCTTGAAGGACATAAACAACCAGAGTGCTCAGCTTGGAAAAGAATTCCCCTGTAAAGATTGCTGGAGGCAGTTGAGTTTCATGATCAAGGCAGGTTCTATCAGGAAGAGTTGAAGACTTTTAGGTCACCTCCTCATTAAATGTCTACCAATTAATGTTGATTTTCACTTTTTAGTGGTATTCCCTTTTCCAAAAGTATATTAAGGCTTTAAGCCTCACCATGGTTTCATTACTTTATTGATTATTTAATAGCCTAATTAATAAATTGGTTACTAATTTCCCCAGAACTCTGTCTCTTAAGTTTTTCACTTGTCACAACTATAAGCTCCTTCAAAGCAGGGATTATTATTATTATTTTTCCTTTGGCAGTGTCTGACACACAGTAAGCATTTAAGGAATACTTCTTTACTTGATTTTTTACGTTTACCTCAATTTCTATATATCTTGAATATCAAAATTTTATCAGAGATATTTGCTAGAAAGATTTTCTCCAGTTTACTTGTCTAATACTTGATTCACAGTAGGTGAAATACACAATTGTGTATTTTTGTGATAATTTATTTGCCTTATTTAGTTATCCTTCAAATCCATTTTTCATTTTCCCTTGCAGTTTTTACAATATGACTTTTATTAGCTTTGTGCTTATATTTAGAACTTATTATGTTATATAAGATGTTGGTCTATACCTATCTTTTCTCAACTTACTTTTTTTTTTTTTTACCAACAGTTCTTATTAGTAGGTCCTTATAAGAGTAGTTGGCATAATAAATTAAACACTAGGCTTCTGGCCTTAAAATAGTTAGGTTCAAGCACTTAAAATGCTTGTTAATTCAGCTCTATAATTTTCTTTTCATTATTTTGGGAATAATAATTCTCCTTTACTGTCTTGTAGTTTTTAGGAAGCTAATGGAAAAAAAATAAAAAGAGAAAGAACAATTGATTTAAATGAATATGGAACTTTTGGAAGAGTAGATCATGAATAATGGGATACTTTATTAAGATGTTATTTATCCTTAACAGCATTGAAAGGTTACAAGGGAAAAAAGCATACTTCAAAATCTAAGATCAAAGGCTCTAAGATCAATCTAAGATCAATTTTCTCTAATTCTAATTATATAAATCCACAAATAAGAGAATCACTATTTAAAGTTAGCACTATTTAAAGTTAATGTGAATTAGTGGATACTGTAAACTGAGCTATGAATAACACAAAATTACATTTATTTATTTATTTACTTATTCATTCATTCATTTATCTATCTATCTATCTATCTGTCTATCTATCTATTTATTTATTTTTGTTCTGATTCACCTTCTGTAAGAAAGAAGAAATAAGGGATAAAAACACTTATTGAAATCTTAAAAGGAATTATTTCCAGGCATTGGTCAAAATGTTGACCATTTTTATCAGGGAAACTAGTTCTTCCATCTCTGCTTATTATACTATAATTTCTAAATTATCTGTCCTTGAGCAAATACACAGCTTGCCTTTCACAGAAAATGATAGAAAATTACTATTCTCAGAACCATTCAATTCATCTGAACTGGTGAACTCCATTATAAATGACTCTTCCCATGTTGACTGCTTCAAAATGGAATGTCCAATGTATTATTTTGGAGCACATTCATCTTTGGACACAACAATAATTCTTGTCCATTAACCCAATTCCCTCCTTTTGATTAGTTTCTGACAATTTGGTAACGGAGGTTGAAGTGAGCAGGTGTCAAAATGTCCATTAATTGTTACCTCCTGGAGATATTCTAGTACAACTATCCATCTATACATCAATGAAGCATGTCAGTAAAAGGTCTGGAGGATGAATGAAATGCCATTTTATCTTATTATGTTCAGTTGTCCAAATAAAAGCCACCTTGGGGGTCTATGGAGATAGAGATAGAGATTATAGAGATAAATTGAGACTTTTCAGTAGTGATAATAAGAATTCAGGATCAAATTGCCAAATGGCTTTCTTAAATAGTACAATTTACCAACTAAATTATTATAAATCATTTGGCTTGCTTAATTGTGAGTTCCAATCAATAACCATGATCCAAGAATGTTCAAACTTTAATGTGACTTTGTCCATGATAAGCCCAGCTCCAAACCCCCACCTCCACCCCTGAATCCTAGATTTAGGTTTTACCTCAGAGACAGATTGATCGTGTGATGTGAAATATCATATTACCTCGCAGTATTCCAGGCAGCCCTCCAAGACTATATATACATTACAGAGAAGTTGACAATCCATATTGAATGAGGGCATTTCCTTACCTGGGAGTTCCCTTGGCCAATTAAATTACAGCTCCAGTCTCTAATTCTTATCTCATTTATCAGAGTAAAAAATCAAATGCTAAGTAATATACTAGAATTCTGTGGTTTCACTGACATTCCTGGATTCCCCCTCAGGTTCAGAATATCTTGTTCTCATATAGTCTTCTAAACTAGATGACAAGGATCATTAAAACCATTTAACACTTCATGTTAATTTTTCACAGCACAATGTCCAGGGAAAGTTTTCTTCTTTCCCTGTTAGACTTGTGAACCCTTGAAATCATATTATCTCTATTAAAAAGTAGCCAGAAGTGTAGATAATTAATCCAAATCTTTAATTCCATAAGAAGAATCTTGTTTAAAGGACCAGGGTGCTGGAGGGGTAGACTGAGGATAGAACTTGTGGTCTTCATATACATGCACTGAGCAGCTAAATGGATGAAATATAGGGTACTGGAGACTTTTCCCCCAAATGATTAACTGAGTGTGCTAAGCATTTTTTTTTAAGGTACTCAGACCATTTTTCTTTCAGGAATCATTGGCAATAGTAAGCACTTTCTAAATGTACTAAGTCCATTTGTCATAGTTCAACTAAGATTGTAAATCTTATGGGCCAAGTAATCTCCAAAAGGATTGTGCATCCTTACATTTCCTAAGCACGATTTTCCTGAACATAAGGAATATAGCTACAGATTCACCAAAAGATCCCCTATCCAATAAAATTCTGATATTACACATTTGGTAAAAAAAAAAATGCATTTTTGGTGTTTATTTCAAAATTAAGCTCCTTTAGGCTAGCTATCTATGTCAGAGGATAGAGAAAGAGGGAGAGGAAAACTATAGAAAAAATCCACAATCAACTTTAGTTTCTCTTAGTCAGTTTTGCAAAATTCTGAGCTGCCTCACACAGTACTGGAACAAGTCATTCCCTTTTGCCAAAAGAGTAAAGGGACTCTGGTCATAGTTTTAAGGCAAAAAATAGTCCACTCACCTATATACCAGGCTTTGAAGAATATGAGGAAATTGATTCATGCTACAATAGCACTCATGTTTTAATGCTATCAGTTCTATTTTTTTCTTTTTTCTTTTCTTTTTTCTTTTCTTTTCTTTTCTTTTCTTTTCTTTTCTTTTCTTTTCTTTTCTTTTCTTTCTTTCTTTCTTTCTTTCTTTCTTTCTTTCTTTCTTTCTTTCTTTCTTTCTTTCTTTCTTTCTTTCTTTCTTTCTTTCTCTCTCTCTCTCTCTCTCTCTCTCTCTCTCTCTCTCTCTCTCTTTCTTTCTTTCTTTCTTTGAGGCAATTGGGGTTAAGTGACTTGCCCAGGGTCACACAGCTAGTAAGTGTCAAGTGTCTGAGGACAAATTTGAACTCAGATCCTCCTGACTCAAGGGCCAGTGCTCTATCTACTGTACCACCTAGCTTTCCCCTTTGCACCACCTAGCTGTCCCCTTTGCACCACCTAGCTGCCTCTAATGCTATTTGTTCTTAATATCCATCTAACAATTTCATTTTTATATGTACTTTTGGGTGTGTATATATATATATATATATATATATATGACTATCTCCAAAATGGCCAGTTTCACAGGCACCTCAAAAACATTAGGGAATGGGGTCAAAGAACCGGGAAAGAAGGGACTTTTCCATCTGCATCCAAGAGGGGGTGCTGCTATTATCATCCCTGTTGCTCAAAGGTCAATTATGTTCATTGCAAAAAAAAATATTCATATGGATGTCATTAATTTTTCTTCTTGTCCCCCACCCCAAGCCCTAAGACATTCTCTGGTAGCATATGCCTGAAGTCATGCAAAATTTATTCTCCACCCTATATGCTACATTTTTTTCCAGGAAGGTGCATTTTTTGGTATTAAGTAACTAGGCTCATCTCACAACTTTTCTATCTGTGGTATTCATCATCATACAATTAAATATGAATATTCTAACTTCTAACAGTGCTAATGAAAAACAGAATCATTTGGCTCCGCTTACATATGTGTACTTCAGTAGTTAGTGGTTCTTTATTAAATATTCATTATTCTGACCATCATAGCCACTTATTTTTAATGAACAAATCAAGCCATATTCCCTATCCTATTTTCAAAATTAATCCCCCCTACTTTCATTAAATAACATAGTGTGAGTACTGTCAAAATTATGTGGGCTGGGGGGGGCAAAATATTGCTATTTACTTAGTTATATCATAAGCAAATGACATGATTAGTTAAGTTTTCATCTGGCACTGATTTTTGTTTGTCTTGATTAGCATTTATATCATTAAATATAATGAGATTATTTTGTAATTAACAGCTTGGTATGTTATTTGTTACTTATGTGGATCATAAATTTTCATAGGAGCAACACAAAACCTTATAGAACAACAAACAAACCCCCAAACTAACAACCCCCTGACCCCAAATGGAATACTCTAATTAAAACTATTATGACATAGAAATTGACATTTTGAAAGTAATGTGGTTTTTCCTACTTCCATTGTCTAAATATACTCTATCTAATCTGAAAGAATTTTCTTTAGTAAATTAGTCTCCTTTTCTCCCTGCTTGATTATATAATGTTATGTTTGTAAATCCCTTTAATTTCTCTGGTATTTTGGTAGTGTGAATATTACAAAAATAATATTATGGCTGTACATACTTTACCTCCCTAGTTTATGTGGGTCTGGGAAGAAGCCAGCCAGAATTGGATTGTAATTCTGTAAGGACATGTTACTCATCTCCATCTATTCCCCATAGGCTATTGACTACATTCTTTTGAAGTATGTTGGATGGAGAATAGGATTTTACAGCAAAAGTGTTGAAGTCACGTAACTGAAGGCAATAAGTGTAGATGTTAAACAGGAAAAGAATACAGGGAATAGATTTTCTTCCTTTAGCTTCCCCTTCCCCCTACCTCCCCCCCCACACACACTGGATTTTTTTTCCTTAGAATCATAACTTGTTTGAAAACTCCATGGAAATTTAAAAATATATATTTTACAATTAAATACAAAAACTGATAAAATACAGCCAGTTGAAAATTCAATGAAATCTCATTTGTCCTTTTTCGTTGGGAGTACTTGTAGCTCACTGTCTTTTTTTGATGGACATCAGTTTGATTCTATAGTATTTTAGAGTTATAAAGGCCTTTAGAAGTCATCTCTATTCCAACTTACTCAATTTATAATTGAGAAGAGTGAGGACTGGAAAGAATAATAATGATTTGATTCATTTCAGCAACAAATATTTGTTAAGCATTTACTATGTTCAGTATGATGTGGTAGGCACTGGGTATGCATGGATAAACTATAACATAGCCCTTGTTTTCTAAGATTTTAGAATGAATTTCTGTGGTAGCAAGATACAGCTTCTATTATGAAAAGTATAAGAAAAATTAGAGAATGATGGAGACAAAGGAGATATCCAGACCAAAGGACTGAAAAATTTCTGAGAAAAAAAAAACATTTTTAGCTATGGGAAACAGAGAGTGGTATATACATTAAGTGTCACCCCAGTTTGAAAGGAAAAAAAAATATCTTGATGGCACAGATGAGATGGGATTGAATTACAGGCGTGGTATGTATGAATTCACGGAGGAGGCAGACAATATTCCTTGGCTTGCCATGATCCAAAAATTGTTTTCTTCTTACCCTTGAGGAGAGAAAAATCTAGAATTATAAGAAATAACAAAGGGAGAAGAGGTTTGGATAGATAGTGCTTTTCCATGACAATCAAGCCATCTGATTTGGAATTCCAGTGTGCAAGAGAGAAAAGAAGTGAATGATATAGCTGTAAGCTGAGCTGGAACTTGGCTCCACCACTGCCTCTTACAGTTATCATCAGCCCAGTAGAACAGCTTTAGTCATGTATGGTATATGCTGATCATTGAGGGACTTTGCTCTCTGGGAGAAATGATAAGAACTGAAAACAGAAAGTGATTCATCCTTCCCTCATCTTGTTCAACAGAGACAGGACTAAAACTTAGCTATTCTTGGAGTTTGTGATTGAAGCAGGCTCATAGTGGAGGACTTGAGGAAGAACCCAACCAGGCTGGAACTCTAGGCTAGATAGGCCTTTTCTTAACTTTCTGAACTCCATGTGAATACCTGTATGCTTTAATAAATGTTTAATGCCAAAAAACAAACAAAAACCAAAAAAAAACCCCTTAGCTATTCTTTAACACATCTTTACATTTCTGATTTATCCACATTTGAACGCTAGCTTACACAAAGCACTGGATAATAACTGTAATATCTTTTTCAGGTTTGTATGCTTCAATACTTGTGAATAGAAAATAACAAAATAAAAAGGGGGCAGGGCAATAATAAGAATTTTCCAAGAGAAAGGGAGAGGAGAGGAAAGGAGAGGAAACAGATTCAGAATTGCAGTAGGGATATGATTAGTTTTTTCCTGACTGGCAGCTCCTTATTGGTTTCATATTTTATAGATTGTAATTTACAAAACTGAGCAAAATGTGAGCTAAACATAAAAATTAGCTATCTTGTGGTGGTCAGTCTTCTGCACATGGGGAAGACTCAAAGGTAGGGATGAGAAAATTGGCCACATTTAGTAGGATGATGCAGGAAGTTCCTATAGAATTTTGGCCATACCTATAGTGAAGGTTCAGGACAAGAGCAGAGAATGAAAACTCTATCACTCTTGTAGTAATCTAATGGATGAGCTTTTTGCCTCAAGCAACTAACCATAATAGGCACACTACTATTATTTTTTGCTTTTATTTAATTAAAAATTATGGATAGAGTTAGCTTTTATAACATCTTCATGCCCAAATCCCTTTACCTCTCCCCAAGTCATCTTTTTTAACAAAGAATAAAAAAGAGAAAAATAAAAATGATAGTCATAAATAACCAACACATCAAACAAGTCCAACATTATATGTAATATTCTATAGCCATAGACCTTTTGTAATAGATAGAGATATATTATCATATTACTTGTTTTCCAAAAGTTAGACTGAAAAGTATTTCAAATAAATTGAAAACAACTAAAACTTTCTCAGTCTATTCAGAATATTTAAAATAGACTTGATGGTATTGGGAACATACATTCTTGTTAGATATGACAAGAAAAATACTGCTTAGTTAAGATTTTTGGTTGCTTAGGATATGAATAAGTGGGAGTTTATAATTTTATTCAATTAGCTGCAATGTAGAGTAAAAATCCCTTTATTAAATATTAATTGATAGTAGACTTTGGGATCATTAGGAAAGACCTTTTTCAAAGTGTAAGTTAGAAGTTTCTAAATCATGGTTTATAAAATGTAAATGTCCTCCAATTAATAAAATGAAAGTTCTTCTTATTAATATTACTAAGGGAGAATTCACAAAGGGCAAAAGAGTCCATAATTACCAATTGAGATAAATATTCCTGGGGGGAAATGTTACTTAATGGGAAAAGGGACCTATAACTTCAAAAAGTGAAAAACCTGTCTGGTCTCCTTTCTCTCATGACTTATCTTTGAACAACTCATTAACATATTTTGTGGTTCTGGAAATATTAGACTCAAGATTTGCTTAACTTTTTGTGACTTAAAAAGGATAAATATAAAAAGTATATTTGATTCATATGACATACACACATATATACATGCACAAATATAAATTATATATTATATTTGAATGTATATATATATATATATATATATAGAGAGAGAGAGAGAGAGAGAGAGAGAGAGAGAGAGAGAGAGAGAGAGAGAGGAGAGAATGAGCTATCTGTTCTATAGTGACAACTCTTCATTTTCAAAAATGGAGAATTAAAAAATCTATAAATCAATGAACATTTATTAATCACCAATTAAATATAAGGTACTGTGCCAGGCACTGAGAACACAAAGATAAAACTGAAAAATTTCTTGCCCTATAGAAGTTTATATTCTATCAGGTGAGATCATGTAAATAGATAATTGTATACAAAATAAATAAAAGGTAATGGAAAGAAATTGAAGGACAGGAAAAGCTTCTCGTTGAAGTTGTTATTGGAGTTGAGCATTGAGGGAAACTAAAAGAGGTGTAGATGAAAAGGGAATACATTCCAAGAAAAGGGGACAACTAGTGCCAAGCCATAGAAATAGACTACTATGTAGGAGAAATGCTAAAAACAAAAAAACAAAAATAAAAACACCATACACAAATCAAAAAACCCAGCTTGACTCAACTATTGAATGTATAAGGAAGAGTAATAAAGGGATTTAAATACCAATCTGTGAAGACTTTTAAAAACCAAAGAGAAGAGTTTATAGTTTATCCTAGAAGTAATTAGGAGTCATTGGATTTTATTCAGTGGAGGAGTGATAGAGTTAGACCTTCATTTTAAGAAAATCATATTGGCTGCTGTTAAATGTTTGATCTGACATCAGTTACACACAGCTATTAAATGTCTGAGGCCAGATTTGAATCCAGGTGTTTCTGACTCAAAGCCCATAGCTTTAGCCACTGAACCACCTAGCTGCTACACTAATTTAATACTAAAAACAAATTTGATATCTTCATTGCATCCTGTATCCCCTGGAACCTAATAAAATCATGTTATTTGGTATCAACAAATAATGAGTGAGCACAAGTACATAAAGATTTTCTTTTTTTATCTTTTTTGTCATTAATTTAACCTTGAGTCAAAATGACAAAATTTTGATTATGAGGGACAAAGTAAAGTAGCATTTCATCACTATTCTGCAGACTGAATGCTTTTATTGCTGTCTCTATATATGACTTGATGTTTTGGGGATAAGCCAAAGATCAGAAGATGCATAGGATAAAATAAAAACCTCCTTAGGTAAGTGTGAAATGACCTCCAATTTTTCTCTCTAGAGGTTCAGAAAAGTACAGTGATAACATCTTTCCATAACCTAATCTCCTTGGATGATATCCAAGGAACTCAATTGAAATTCCACAATAATAATAGCTTATGTTCCAAAGGAAAATTCTATTAAAACATTTTATTTCAATTTTTAAAGTCATTGTTATCTTTTGATTTTACACCTCTTTTTAAATATATTTCCAACTTTATTCATTTACTAGTTAAAAAAAAAATACTAAATGCCTACTTTTTGGCAGACACTGTGATTCTGGGTAAGTTGGTTAACCTGTTAATGTCCAAGGCCATTCCCTAAGACCATAAATTATGAGGAGGGTTGTGACTTGCCAAGAGTCATAAAGCTAATATATGTCCAAAGCCGGACTTGAATTCAGGAACATGAGCTTTCTTGACTTCAGGCCCAGGACAATATCTCCCATAGCACCTAGCTACACCATAATAGAATGCCAATAGATATTTATGCATATTGGGCAAGGGAATGTCATTGTCAGTCCTGTGCTTAAGGAATATAACTTTGGTATGTTGAAGGGAAATTGAAAAAGGAAAAAATATAAATAGGTTGATTAAGAAATTATTACAAAAATGCATATGAGAGAAATTGAGAGCTGGAATTAGGGTAGTAATTATGAATGGAGAGAAGTGGATGGTTATGATAAAGGGGTAAAACAGACAAAGAATGATGTGGTTATCTAGAAGAAGTAAGGACAGATACAAGTTAACAACCTGAGAGACTGAAAGGATGGTGGTGGTCCTTTTGACATAAATAAAGAAGTAGGAAATGAGAAGGATTAAAAAGAGATTTAACGAATTCTAATTTGGATACTTTAAATTTGAGTAATTATGGGAACTAACTAAGTTGGAAATATACCATCCAGATACCAATCAGAATTCAAATTAAAGACCAGGGTTTGTTATGTAGATAAGAGAGTCGTCACCATAAAAAGATTATTTGAAATTTATTTCATATTGCCCTCTATATTGTTATTCATATGGATATGCTTTACTGTGTCTTGGTTTCTCATAAAGTCACTAGCTTTCATTGATTCAATCATAATTCTTAGGCAATTGTTTTCTTCTGAGAGCTTTTGTATCTCCTTTTTCATCTGGCTTTTCAAGCTGTTGACTTTTTTTCTCATGACTCCTGCATTGCTCTCATTTCTCTTTCCTCCACCTCTCTAAATCTTTCTTCTATCTCTCCTACTTTATCTTCAACATCCCTTTTGAGTGCTTCCACGGCCTGAGACCAATTCATATTTTTCTTGGAAGCTTTGGATATAGGGGCCCTGAGATTGTAATCCTCTTCTGAGGGTGCACCTAGATCTTCCTTGTCACTAAAGAAACTTTCTATAGTTCTCAACTTTCTTTGCTTGCTCATCTTGCCTATCTTTTACTTGACTTTTAACTCCCTCTTACAGTGTGTCCCTACTTCCAAACTACAATGTCCCAAGCTTTAGAGGGTCCCAGGTGTTTCAGTTTGATGAAGGACAGGTTTTTCTCTTGCCTGGACTGTTCTCTGTTCTGAAGATAACCTCAAGCCAACTTGCTAATTAACCAATCAGCAGAACTTTGCATGCTGTGGTTCTTATCTCAGATGAGCCTGAGCCCTTTTTCAACCTGAGCCTCCTACAGCCCAAGATTTCTTCCTGGTTCCCTGTTGGGGTAGGACAGCCAAATTCCTCCTAAGACCCTGAAGACACCCCTGTATTTCCCCCCTTGTCTAGCCGTTCAGCTCTCTTACCCAACCCTAAGCTTAGTTCCAGAAGACACTGGTGCTGCAGCTGATTTGGAAGCTCGGGGGTAAGTTTCTCTTGCACAGCATACATGGGGTCTGTGTTGGTGCAGTTGTGGGATTGGACTCTGTTTGCAGCCCAGCACAGCCCCCTCTAATCTGTCTTTGGCTGGAACATATTCTACACCTGTCTTTTTGTGGGTTTTGCTGCTCCAGGGGTTGCTTTATTGTTGTTTTGAGGGTAATTGTGTTAGGAGCAATGTGTGTTTAATGTCTTTCCTCCACCATCATTGCTCCCCCCTCTCCAATTATTTAAACATTAGAAACAGGTAAGAGTGACAGAGAAAATGAGAGAATCCTGGATGGAACATTGGGAATCATCTAGAAAGAGAAGATGGGGAATGGAAGATTATGCATCAAAGGGAAATGAACTTGAAATATCCGTGTTAAATGAAATTTTTAGGCACTAAAAAGTTAAAAGAGATCCATCACATGATCATGGGTTATAAATACTGTAATGAACAAAATGTCCTTATGGGTAGGAATAATACCACAATTTAGTTTTATTTTCCACAGTACCTAGGAGGGAGCAAAATGTACATCAGGCAATAAGTTTTGGTTGGTTAGTTTATTAAAAAGAAGGAATTATAAAGGTATGTTGGTAATTTCAGGGTGTGTACTAGGCTCTCATTTTATATATATATATATATTACTATCTATCTATCTATCTATCTATCTATCTATCTATCTATCTATCTAGTATTTTGGTTCAATTTCCAATTTTCCTCAACCTTTCTCAAGTTTACCTCAATATTTATTTGGGGAGAGAAAGGGTAGACTTGTGATGTCATTTCACTGAAGACCTCACTGGATTTTTCCTGAAGAGTTATCTGAAAGTCCTAAAGGTTGGCAATGATAGGGTAATTAAGTTTGCTGTATAAAATTCAATTTCTTCTATGTGGCAATATAAAATGATAGCAATATCTTTCATAATAAAAACTGACATGAAGACTACCTTGTTATAGAACCTGGCATAATAAGAGATTATGTTATGTAAGTAATAGGAACCTTCTCCCGTATAAATTAGAATATGAAGCAAATTTATATAAAAAAGGCTAGGTAGTTGCTTGTTTATCGGGTGAAGCCAAAATTGTGGAGCAGAGAAGCATTTAGCTGAAGTCTCCTAACATTTCTCTCTAAACAACTTAAAAAAATGTCTCAAATATAATTCTGGACTGTTAAAATCAACAAAGAGTCAGAGTGAGACATATTCTTTTTTTGGTGGGGCAATGAGCAGTAAGCAACTTCCACAGGGTCACACAGCTAGTAAGTGTTAAGTGTCTGAGGCCAAATTTGAACTCAGGTCCTCCTGAATCCAGGGCCAGTGCTCTATCTACTGCACCACCTAGCTGCCCCCGACAGTGAGACATTGTTACAGTCCAAGAAAACTTGGTCAGAAAGAGAAACCTATGACATAGGGTTCAAGGTTGGCCCAGAGCCCATGTAGATGAAACACGAATGGCAAAAATTAGGTCTTATCTATAGAAGCTACATCAGCTTCAGGTGCAGAGATGATAAGGTGACCTGGAAATAGGTCAGAAAGATATCACAAGGTACCTCTGAGCTAGCACTGGGTATAGAATCAGATGATATTTGGTAACTAAATTACTTATACCTATTTCTATGTCATAGTTCAAGGGCAGAAAAGAGCATCTAGAGGGAGTGAAAGCAATTGGTTTTGGTCACAAGGGATCAGGGACCCTGAAAAACATTTTTTCTGTCCCCAAGGGACACTCTTCTCAATGTAAGTCTGTTTAATCATCAGAGAGGCATTTAAAGTGTTGGTAATTCCAAATATCAACTCTTCCCCACATTAAGGCATCTTCATCCATTTATTAATTAATTTTACAACCATTTGTTCATGGATTAGTAAACTATGTGACACTCTGCTTTGTTCTGGGCATTCAAAGACAGAAACAATCATTTCTTATCTTAAAGGAGTTTATATTCTCCTGGGGAGAAACAGAACAGACACATAAATATATACAAACTATGTAACAAGTATTTACAAACTAATTTGGGAGTGAGGGAACTAAAAACTGGGGAGATACACAAAAGACATGAGAAAGAGGTAGAATTTGAGATGATATTTGAAAAAAGTATAGATGTTAAGAGTTGGGATGAGGAGGGAATCCAGTTAAGTATAGTCATGGCAGACAGCCTATACAAAGTTATTGAGATGGAAAGTGGAATGTTTTATACGAAGAAAAGCAACTGGGAAATTTTGACAGGAACACAGAGCATGTGAATGGACTAATATGTAATTAATCTAGAAAAGTAAGTTAGAGACATTGTGAAAGGCTGTAAATGGCACTACTTTCTCCTTCCCCCAGCCACCCTCTCCCTAACACACTCACCACAAACAAAATCAAAAGAAAAACAAAATAGTTTGTGTTTTATCTTACAGACAAGGAGGCAATATTGGAGCTTTAGGAATTCCTTCAGTGAGAACCCTTGAGATTAAAAAATAGTAATAATAAAGCTTTATAGTATAAACATTCCAGCTAGAATAAGATATTTCTGTCTTGATTCAGATATGACTGTTCTTTCTTAAAGACTCTGAATTACTAGAAAATTACTTTATATCTATTATATATTTATTTTTATTCATTTAAAAAAAATATTATGCTTTCTCCCAATAGGATGAAAACTGTTTGGTAGCAGAAAATCTCTCTTTTTTCACTCTGTCACCTAGTAGAGCCTTAATTCATACTTGTGGAATGAATAAAAAGGAAACTGAGGCTCAAAATAGTTAATTGATCAAAACATTGCAGACATTATTGAAAAAGTATTTTAAAGTTAGTATGATTTATATTAATTTTAGAAAACATTAATACATGCCAAACCACTTCACAGTATCATGCAGCAAGAATCATATTAATAAATAAAATAATTTGTTTTGAGAAATAGAATATTTGGGGGACATTGTGATAGCTCAAATTATTTATTTTTACCATTATAGGCAAGTCACTGTAATGTTTAATTTGTTTTCCATTTAGCATCTATAAAAATTAACTGGCAATCCATCCAGAAAAATTGAAAGTATGAGGGGGAGATTTTTTTTTTCTTTTTAAAGGAGACAAAATACATCTCAACTTTTCTTTATAGATATGGTATTAATTCACTATATCCCTTTGCTGGTCTTATTTGTGATTATTAATTCTCATGCATTTCTGTCTAATTCAGTCTAACCTTAAGCAATGAAAATTTTTTGTTGTTTAACTAAAAGTCCTACCAAGGTAACAGGTTTTAGAGTAGGCATAAAAGTAACAAAAAAAAATAGTAGCATAACTTAATGCATTAAAATATTGTTGATTTTTTTTTCTGTTAAAAATTACAGGCCCTCATTTGAGGTTGAAAATCCCAGGAGCATCACATAAGCCTGAAGGATATATGGGGAAAATGACCTATTCCCCTAGTACAACATCCAGTAACTGGTAATTACCCCCTTGGGCAATCTAAATATATTTCTGAATGATATTCCCCATAAAATTCAATCCTATGTCACCAACTCTGCTTGCAATCCAGATTTATTGCAATTCTACAGAGAATTAATCTTTACAGAAATATGGCCTCTCTTTAGACTCTACAGAGGGTATAGTCTCTGCCTCCTTGACAGTTAACCAATTATTATTTGGGAAAATACATTCTTCTTTTTTTTTTCTTTTTTTAGTGAGGCAATTGGGGTTAAGTGACTTGCCCAAGGTCACACAGCTAGTAAGTGTTAAGGGTCTGAGGCTGGATTTGAACTCAGGTACTCCTGACTCCAGGGCCGGTGCTCTATCCACTGCGCCACCTAGCTGTCCCGGGAAAATACATTCTTACCACAAATATTTTGGAATTGTCAAATAGATCAACATCAGAAAAGGATATATCATCAATGCGGAAAACAAACATTAAAGAACATGACTGACTGCTTTTGTATCCTAACAAGCCTGGGGCCTTTCCATATGATTTGAAGCTGATGAAACCTATATGTGTTGTATCCCCCTATTAAAACTTGAGCCCCTTGGGAACAGAAGCTGTCTTACATTCTTCTCTGTATCTCTAGTTCATTGCACAGAATACACAAATATTTTTCATTCCTTCATTCATCCATTATCTCATTTATTTCTTCCCTTTGGGTTCCATAAAAAACCCATAAAATCCCCATCTTTTGGCTCTTCAGCTCTCCACTAAGTAATAGAATCATAGATTTAGAGATTGAAAGAACTTTACAGAGCATTACCTCCAACTCACCCATTTAAAGGATGAGTTATCTCAGGTGGATAAATGGATAAATGATGTCCCAGTTCATACAGCTAATAAGTGTCCATGGTGACATTGTCCATAATGAGTCTGTGTGACTATACCTCTTATTCTATACCCCATTTCGAATCAGACATATTCTCTTATACATGTTAGAGGATATTACTTTGTGTTGTATGAATTTGTATCCTTTCACTATCCTCGTCACCCACCTATGAACAAGTTTGTTAAAATTCTTTAAATGTGTTGTCCAGTCCTAAACACACAATTGTCTAATATTAGATTTACTAGTAGAAAGTTTCATGAAGTAGATAGCCTAACAATATGTTATCTGATGCATATTCAGCTAAAGAAAACTATTTCAGATATGGCTAGATGGGTTCCCAGGTGCGAAACTCAGTTTGTTGACACACCCATATTTGGAATTGCATTACATGAGCATAACCTTTAAGCTCACAGTCACCATGGTGATATGATGAGTCATTGGAGCAGAACTTCACCACTAGAGGCACTCCGTATTGACTTTGGCTGTGACGAGCTTTCATTTTACAAGATAATGTCAATTTTCAGTTAAATTGTGTTTAAGAACTGAGAAATGTCCTTTATCTTGCCCTCTGAGCCTAATTAATATAGGGATACTTTGAAGATACTAATTCAACTGGGAGTAGTGACCTAATGAAGTCACTATTGAACAAAAAGCTCTTAACATTGAGTATGTGCTTTGTCTTAGTTCTGTCTAAAATAATCACTTTGGTAGATAAGAAGGCAAAATAAGTATGGAATCTAAGTCTTACCTGTCACTTCTTGAAAATAATGTTGGAAATGTGAGAATTAAAATTTTTAAATAAAGTCATTATTCAACATAGAAACAATCAAGGGATTTATCTGATCTCCCTCCTCTTTGCTTTGTTAAATTCACCACCAAAGTTTTCTGTTGCTGAAGGATCATGGCATGGAAGCAATTTTGAATTTTCAAAGCCTGTGTCAGCATAATGAAAGCTTGTTGAACTCTTGTCAAGTAGGAACAAATTCACATGTAGCTCTAATGGTCAATGGTATGTTTTTTATCCAAGGACATGCTTTGCTAAGTCTGGAGAGGCCCATGGGTAAGTTGTCCAGAGGGTGGTACATTTTGTCAAAATAATTTGAAGATGATCTAGTAAATCATGGTGGGATTGGGAGAGACAAATCCACACCACTGAAAACACATATCCTTTAACAATTAAAGCAAGTATTCAATTCTAGTAATTGATTAGTAAACCAAAAGATATCACTTGAAATGAAGTAATCCATGCTTGGCTCTATATAGTTTAACAGTCACGCAATGCTAAGGTTATACAAGTTAGAAAAATGTGCATACTCTTTGATCCAATTATTCCCCTATTAAGACTATATGCAAAAGAGATTATTATGTTAATAAGGATATTTTTATACAATTCTACATAAAACTTTTCCTAGTCAAATGGATTTTTATATCCCCAAATTTGAAATAAACTGTCCATCAATTGGTGAATAGCTGAAAAAAATGTCATCTGAATATAATGGAGGATAATTTCACTATAAAAATTTATTGGATGCAATGTGACATCTTGGTGGTGTTGTAGAAGGGACTTATTTCAAGTCTTATTTGTAATGAATAAACTTTGCAGTCCCTTCTGACTCTGAGATAGGGTTGTATTTGTGTTTGTGTGTGTGTGTGTGTGTTTTGATTCACTGATCTTATGAAAATCAAGAAAATGGGAATAGTCTCAGGGAAGGATAGCTACATGAAAACCTATTTGTTTAGACACACAAAATACACAAATATATATGTATGTGTCTATATATTTGTGTATCTCTCCCTCTCCCTCTCCCCCTCTCCCCCCATCTCTCTGTCTCTATCTCTACCTCTATCTCTCTATCTCATCTCTCTATCTATCTTTATATATAGGCATACATTCAAATATGTTCAAGGCACCTGGAAAAAACAGTACATACAGTTATGGGTCTGAGATCAGCTAGATTCATCATTCTGAATTCAAATCTGGTCTCAGACAGCTGTGTGACCCAGGGCAAGTCAATGAATCCTGTATGCCCCAGTTTCTTCATTTATAAAATGAGCAGGAGAAAGAATTATTCAATTACTCAAATATCTTTGCCAAGAAAACCCCAAATAAGGACACATAGTAACATTTCACTGAAATGAGTGAACAACATATGTGTGCATGAAATTGACACATATATGTTTTAATTGAGACATTTTATATCTGGACAGGCTTAGAAAGTATTTGATTTAAGACCACAAGTCACAGATATGGGAACCTGGACTTGTAGTCACCAATTCTCATCACAGCACTTTCAACAGGGTTTCCTAAACCTTTCTGTATCATGTATCTGTATCATGTTTCATGTATCCCTTTGGCAGAGAGGAGAATCTATAGACCCATTCTCAGAATAATATTTTTAAATGCATAAAATATAATACATAGATTTTTATAGATCCCATCATTAAAATATGAAAAATATATAACACTAATAGAATATAATATTTTATTAAATAATAAATATTATTTATTAAATTATTAAGTAATGAATAATATTTTAAAATAATATCTTAAATATATGGAACTTGTTATCCTAAGAGCTAAAATATAAATAGAATTAAACTAAAGAGGTGTTACTTTGGGAAGTGAGGTAAAGCTGATAAAAGCCTATTTCTAACTTTTTGAGATGATGTTTTAGTGACTACCAGAAAAACAAGGGACTTAGAATGAGTATTTGTGATGTTTATATATAGGGAAAATAAATCTTCATAAGAGTTTGGACCTGTTGTTTTGAGAGTAGTCAGAAAATAAAGATAAAATTAGTTGACTCACTATTACCAATATTTATGAAAGAGAGTAAGAGCAGAACTCAAGCAAGCAATCATATTATTTTCTTTATTTCTTCATTCATTCATTCATTCATTCATTCATTCATTCATTCATTCATTCATTCATTCATTCATCTGTATGTCTATTTGTCTGTCTGTCTGTCTGTCTATCTATCTATCTATCTATCTATCTATCTGTCTGTCTGTCTGTCTGTCTGTCTGTCTGTCTGTCTGTCTGTCTGTCTATCTATCTATCTATCTATCTATCTATCTATCTATCTATCTATCTATCTATCTATCTATCTATCATCTATCTATTTAGTGGAGCTAAGAGGTTTAAATGACTTACCCAGGGTCACGCAGCTAGCAAGTGTCAAGTGTCTGAGGCCGGATTTGAAATCAGGTCATCCTGAATCCAGGGTTGGTGCTTTATCCACTATGCCACCTAGCTGCCCCCAAACAATCATATTATAAAAGGTACTTGGAAGGAAACTTTCCAGAGGAAAAAATCTACTATATAGTAACAATTCTCAAAAAGAGGAGGTAAATAGGAAATTATGCTTTTGCACTCTTGGCACCATGTACTCTCTCTTCATCTTTTTTATAGTAGTCTCCCTTTGACAATTGTCTCCACCACAACTGCATACCCCCTACTTCCTATTAACTTTAACTACTCTATGACCCTAATCACCTTCTCTTCTGTCTTTGTAGGCTAGGGGACTAAGGGAGACCAAATAATCTGAACAAGAGACATAAATGTGTTGTACTACATGCAAGGACAACAAGGGAACAATAAACATGAATTTGGGAAAACGTAGATTCAAATCCTGCCTCAGAAATTTACTAGTTATATGACCCTAGACAACTCACTTTACCTCTTGTCATTAAGTTTCCTCTTTCTTTAAAATGAAGAGGCTTGAGCTTCATAGCTTATAAAGTAATTTATACCTCCTAATCTATGATTTTATAGTCTGGTAATATCAAGAGACACAGTTGTATAGGAACCTATCCTAAATTAAGTAGGAAACTACTTATAAATGGTCAGGACAAAAATAATATGTCAGAGAAACTTCTGGACTCTGTCTAGTGTTTTACACTAAATTATGCCATTTAAAAATAATAAATAATTCCTTTTGAATAACAAAATAAAATAAAACTGGAGTTTATTTTGAGGAACAAAAAAAAATACCTTTCTTTTGGGGAGGAAAATGTACCATGAAAGAAAAATTCAATATTTCAATAGAATTGTGAAGTTATTAATGTGGTTATTTCCCACAATGATGAAGGTCTCACCTAGCCATCCCTGACCATCCTGTAACATTTTTTTATTTATGTCTTCCAATAAGTACACAAGGTTAGGAGGAGGTAATGATTACCTCAAAAATGCTTCTTTCTTGATATCAAAGAAATTCTAATGGAGCACACAGTTGCCCTTCATTTTCCATATGTGTCCCACTCATCTTCATTTCAATCATCCCTTCTCTGATGGCATCATTACACACGCCATTTCTTTTGGGCAATTCCCTGTTTTAGCTGCAATCTGCTGACAACTGCCATGTGCCAAAAATCAAGTGGTTAGTCTTTTACATTAGCTAAACTGGGCTGTAATACTGAGAAATATAAATACCCTTGAGTAAGTGATTTAACATTTCAAAGCTTCAATCTCTTCATCATCAAATTGTTCACCCATTACATTAAGCAGCAGTATTGTCACCAGCAGGTGGAATGCACCTGATAACTTCTAACCAGAATAAAAAGTAATTGGGAAATGTTTAACAAAATAAGGAAAATATAACACAACATAGAAAATGTAAATTTTTGGTTTTCTACGTCACTGTGCAGTCAGCAGTGATCATTTCTGTTTCAGTTTGTCACCACTGCTTTTATCATTGTGAATAATCTTTTCAACTTTGGAGACCATATGCCTTATTCATCGTAGTATGTGGTTTTCTTCAAATGGTAAAGTTGAAAAGATTAATTGACTGGAAGCCAATTGACTGGTCATGAGCCACAGCTAACTTAATTATCATTAATCTTTGGACAGATTTATAACCTATTGTCTACTCTTATTTGCAGTCCAATGGTATTTGGAGTCTTTAGGAAACTAGAGTCATTTCACCAGTGTGAAGAGGCATTAAAACAGGATATGATAGATCTCATCAATGAGTAATTACTTATAACTATAAGCCCAAAATTGAAGGTGGGGACCACTGATTTGCTTTAAAAGCTTTGTTGAATACTTGGGAAATTATCTGAATTGGGAAAAACTTGTAAAAATAATCTGAAGGCAAATTCAATTAAATTTAACAAATATTAATTTTAATTAAAAAACATTCAGTCTGCTAGTTACTGTGCTAGGTTCTATAAATATAAAGATAAAAATTATAGCAGTCAAGGCCTTCAAGTCTTATGTTCTTCTGGGGAGAAAAAGGAACAATAAAACTGTAATGCAAATAAATAAATGCAAATTAAATGCATAGTTATGCAAATGTCTCAGTCATAAATTATATAGTGATAGGCTAATATCACAGTAAATGTAATATTTAAAGCAAAATCAGAAAGTATTTGAGATTTAAGAAAATCTATATCACATTTATTCATAATAGAGATTTGGAGAGATTAATGATATCTAATATGTGTAATTTATGGAATAATATCTTGGCAGGAGCTAGCTCAAAATTCTAATTTAATGTTGCTGTTATTCCATAGTTTTTTGAATGGTAGTACTAACACCAACATAGCCTATCTGTTAAACACAGAGGTTTTTCTGTAAATAGGACATATTTAAATGTGCTCACTGAGGCCATTTGTTTTCATTTTTGTAATAGTCCATACCATAGCCAGGATGACTAAGATGTTTTGAAATTTTTCTCAAGATAATGTTCCCATATTTTCTTATAAGCTTTCATTATTATTAATGGCTACAACAACATTTTGGCTAATCTTTCTTTAGTGCTTTGCACATTTTACATCTATGTATGAGCAAAAACACTGCTTTTAGTATTCAGCCTTAAGAAGACAAGGAAAAAAAGAATACAAGGAAAGTGAAATTCAGAAATGCCTCCAAATGTATTTTTAAAATAAATAATTCATTGCTTTTACTGTCCATTTTCTTGACATGTATTTTTTGACATGGAATTTAGGAGACTATTTAGAAAAAAAGAGCTTTTCTTTAAGGACCTATTTTGTGATAACTAATTGAAGTAAAGAAACATTTCTTCCATCATACTGAAATAATTCACTTCAGGATGCTGGATTAGTTCATAAAAGGTTCTGCAACACATTTTTACATTCACCTTCTAGACCACATTGTGTCATTTTTGTTTTTAAAGTGTGGGAATTTGTGTAAAAATAAATTCAGTGATGGATGCAGGAGGTCAGCTCAGATGGTGACCTTGTTTCCTTTTCCATTTTGTATCCCTTTTTATAAGGCTTCTAGAACCTTGTTCCTTTTGGACAGTACATGGAATAAAGCGGGGGGGGGGGAACAAACTTTAGAAATGGTCAAAATAGAAGGGGGAAAGAAAGGTGCATCTATGTGTGTGTGTATATATGTATATGTATATATGTGGGTATATATATATATGAATGAAAATGCTGAATATTAAAGTGAATGTTGACTATAGTCTATTTCTCCATTGTAAAACAATGTCTTGCGCCATATGATTTTGGATATGAGAGGAAACAGAAGGCACTATTTTAAAATGTCTGTAACTTGAAAAAGTTTCTTGAAAAGTGGGAACTCCAAATCTACTTGAAGAAGGAAAATTCAAAACGCCTTATTTTGGCATGATGTGTGTCCTCCCCCAGGGTGATTTAGTTTGCTTTCAGTGGGGAAAAAACATTTAAAATATAGTATGCATCCCAGTGAACATATTTTTTTTTTTACTGAACTGATCGTACTTCTTCATAATATAAATACATAAATCATTATCATATGATCCCATATGGTTCTATCAATGGATATTGCTATTGTTTTCTTTTTCATAATTCAATCTTCATTTTATTTTCAGTTACAAATTCTCCCTCCCCATTTTGTAGTAATTGAAATGGCAAGAAAATAAGGAAACCAGAATTAATAAAAAAGTACAAAATGAGGACATTTTCTTCATTTAAAACATCCTCTTTTGGAGAAATATGAAAAAATCTTTTGGATTCCTTTGTCTCTCAGTATTTCTTAGTGTGATAACAACATTACAACAATTAAAGCAAATCATACTCTTCCTAGGGTGACCATTTATTCAGAGCAGATTAGAGTCCAACCTATGGAACCTGTTAAAAAAAAAAAACTGGGGCTTCACTCGAAAAAGGAATATTTCTTTCACTTAAAGATAAGGAGAAGTTTGTATTCTGTTGGGAGTTGGTTAGAAATCAGATTTGCATTTTTCAGTACCCTGATAGGATTCTTATGTAACTATCAATGATTCACCCACCTTGAAGTTTCATTTCCTTAGTAAGATAGATACTTTGGTAGGTGTATTCCAGCTCTGCCTGTATTTCTTTTTCCTTTTTCTTTTGGAAACATGATGAGTATTCACTTGAAAGACCACTGCACCTAAAACTAGAAGACCTGCATTAGACTCCAGTGGCACTTTGAGTTAGGTACTTTATTTCTATAATCATTAGTTTCTTCATCCATAAAATGAGGACATTGAAGATTTGAACTTGAAATTAAAGGCTCACAAAGTATTTTTTTTTTCACAAAAGTTATATCTGGTAGCCTTTGAAAGTGCTATGTTCTTAGTAGGTAATCTCTAATGCCTCTTCCATCTCTTACCAGGAAGAATTCTATGAACTCTAAGTGTTATGGACCCCAAATCCTGAGTGTAACTAAAGTCCTCTGCACCTTCAAAACTGGCCTAAACATTCATTGCAGAACTCAATATGAACTAAGAAAGAGTTATCCATAGGCTTTCCCCACCTTGGGGGGAAAAAAGGGACACCAATATAGTTATGGTATGACCTAAACTAATTCAGTTATGCTCTTCTAATTGGCATGTAATGAATAATATTCATGCCAATTATATCATATATGTATATGTGTACATATACACATGGAGATAGATATACATATGGATATGTAAATACTTTTTGTGATATAAAAGTGAGGTAGTATTTGAATAGTAGGAAAAAGAACAGTAATGAGAATGATAGCTTTACCCCGATTTATCTTTAGAGCAAGAGGAAGGAACCAACTATGCATATGTGACAGAAAGCTGAAGGAGCTAAATCTAAGGTGTGTGCTGCCTCTGCAAGATGTGTATGTCTACACTCAATATATAAATGTAAAGACAGGTGGCTCAAGAGGAGGGATTGACAGATATATCTGGAGTCTTATGACTCCCTTCCCAGGTAGGATTCTGATTATTGTCATGAGTCATGTGACTGTCATGTGAGAGAAAGGGCCATGAGGCTGACTTACCTCTTGTCCACCAAGAAAGGGTCACAGTACTACAATTATATCTATTTTCTCTTTAAATATTGCTGGGTTTGGAACTTTATTGTTTCAGAATGAAAAGACACTTTTCTGACTGCTATCTCTTATTGGGGAGGGTTTTCCAAGTTTATACTCATAACCTGGTCTCTTTTCTGTATATGTAAGTTACACAAAATTTCCTTGGCTAATCCTAAATTTATCAAGTCATATGCAAAGAGCAATAGAAGTAGTCAGTCTTCCTAATAGTGATGAAATGTAACTTTGCTTTGACCTTCATGATCAATATTTTCTCATTTGAATAAAAGCTAAATAAAAGACATTTTTTTTAAGTTGAGCTCAATCACTATTTCTTCAAGCCAAATAACTTTATTATTAATAGATGCCAGGAAATAGAGGATGTAATCAGGAAATCAAGTTTGATTTTAGTATTGAAGTGATATTTAGTGTTAGTGTTAAAATTAGTATCATATACCAAGCGGTGTCAATGATAAAATAACAAGGAAATAGAAATTAAGAGTGTTTCTCATATTAACTTATTCTATGCTGGGCACTGTGCTAAGTACGGGGCATATAGAAAGGCAAAAAAAAAAAAACAAACAACAACCCTCAGTCAATGATTTCACAGTATAGTGGTGGGGGGTCATTTGCAAACAAATATAAAGATAAAAAAACATATATACAGGTCAAATGTAAGATAAACTCAGATGGAAGGTACTAACATTAAGAGGGAACAGGGAAAGGCCACTTTGAGAAGATAAATTTTTATCTGGGATTTGAAGGAAGCCTTAGAAACTAGAAGGCACAAAGATGCAGAAAATTCCAGGCAAGGGTATGGTCAAATATCAAAAAGAAAAAAAATGGAGATGGAGGGGATAAAGCAACAATGAGGCCAATGCCAGTAGACAGTAGAGTATATGGAAGGGAGTAAGGTATAGGACTTTAAAAGTAGGAAGGAAACAGGTTATGAAGAGCTTTAAAATCCAGACAGTTTTATATTTAATATTGGTGGTAATGGTGAGTCATTTGAGCTTATTGAATGGGGAGCAGGGTTGATCAGACCTGTGCTTTAGGAATATGACTTTGATCACTGAGTGGAGGAGAAACTAGAATGAGCAAAGACTCTAGGAAGCAAGGCAAACCAAAAGTCTTTGCGATAGTCCAGGTGTGAGGTATGGAAGGCCTGTGTTATTCATTCAGTCAGTCATGTTGGAATCTTAATGACCTCATAGACCATAGAATACCAGGCCCTTTTATGCTCTACTCTATCCTGATGTCTGTCCATGCTCATGTTCATTGCTTCCATGATATTATCTATCTACCTTATTTCTGTCCCATTCTTCTTTTGTGTTTAATATTTCCCAAGATCAGGATCTTTTCCAATGAGTCCTGTCTTCTCATTATGAGGCCAAAGTAGTTAAGCTTCCGTATTTGTCTTTTTAATGAGTAATTTGAATTAATTTCTTTAAGTATTGACTGATTTGATCTTCTCTTTTTCCAAGGGATTCTCAAAAGTTCTTTTTTCCCCCTCAGAAACATGATTGGAAAGCAGTAATTCTTTGGTGCTTAGTTTTCCTTATAATGAAACTCTCACAACCATACATTACTACTAAAAAAATTAAAAAAAAAACAACAACATATCTTTTACTATATGAAACTTTGTCACCAAGCCAATGTCACTTATTTGTTTGTTTTGGGGGGGGGGGCGTTCTGTTTTTGTCTTAGTATGCTGTCCAGAATTGCCATATCTCCTCATCCAGGGAATAAGCATTTTTTATTTTCATGGCTGCAGCTGCCGTCTGCACCGATTTTTGAATATGGAGTTTTACACAGTTTCCATTTCATCTCCCTCTATTTCCCAGAAAGTGATGAGACCAGGTGCCACAATATTAGTTTTTTGTTTGTTTCTTTATTTTATTTTTTAATGTTTAACTTTGTCAGCTTTTATTCTTTCCTCAAGAAGCTTTTTCCTTTTCAAGATGCTTCTTAATTCTTAACTTTCTGCCATCAAAGCGCTATTGTATGAATAACTGAGATTCTTAATATTTCCCCCTGTAATCTTAATCCAGTTTTCAATTCTTGCATTCTGGTATTCTGTATCATATAATATGCATATGTATATTTTTAATAAATAAGGTGACCATATACAACCATGTCATATTCCTTTCCCAATCTCAAACCAGTCAGTTCTGTTTGGTTCCAGCTCTTGCTCCTTGACCCACATACACGTTACATAGGAGAGAAGATGATTTGGGACTCCCATCTCTTTGAGGATTTGCCACATTTTGTGTAATCCACGTGGTCAAAGGCTAGAGCATAGTCAATGTAGAAGAAGTAAATGGCTTTCTGGAACTCCCATGCCTTTTCCATAATCCATTGAATGTTTGCAATTTGTTATCTAGTTCCTCTGCCTCTTCCAAAATCAGCCTACACTTTTGGTACTTCTAAGTTCATATAAAGCTGAAGCCTTCCTTGCAGAACCTTAAACATAACTTTGCTGGTATGTGAAATTAGTGCATTTGGTAGTTTAAACATTCTTTGACATTGGCTTTCTTTAGTGTTCGGACATACATACATTGATATTTCCAATCCAGTGACTACTGTTGAGTTTTTAAAAATTTGCTGGCATACTGAGTGCAGGATTTTAATGACATCCTCTTTTAGGATTTTAAGTAGCTCAGCTGGAATTACATCATCTCCACTAGCCTTATTGTTATCAGCGTTTCCTAAGGCTTACTTGACTTCATTCTCCAGGGTATATGGCTCTAGATCAGTAATCACACCATCATGGTTATCAGTGATGTTAAGATCTCTCTTGTAGGGTTCTGGATATTCTTGTCACTTCTTCTTAATCTCTTATGTTAAGTCCCTGCAATTTTTGCCTTTTCTCAGGCATTTTTTTTTTTTTGCATGAAACATTTCCTTGATAACTGTACTTTTCTTGAGGAGATCACTTAATTGTCCCATTCTGTTGTTTTTCTTTTCTTTTTATTGCTCATTTAAGAAAACCTTCCTTTCTTTCCTTGCTATTCTTTGGAATTTTGTTTTCAGTTGGGTTTACCTTTCCTTAAATCCTTTACCTTTCACTTTCCTTCTTTTTGTAGCTATTTGTAAAGTCTCATTAGCCAAACATTTTTCTTTCTTCTTCTATTTCTTTGGGACTTGTTGTTGTTGTTGTTGCTGCTACTTCTGCTTCCTGTAAAATATTGTGAGCCTCTTTCCATAGTTCTTCAAGCATCTTATGTACCAGATCTAATTCTTTAAATTTGTTTGTCACATCTACTTCATATCCATAAGGTATATTATTTAGGTCATACCTATATAGTCTGATGGTTTTCCCTGCTCTCTTTAAGTCTGGATTTTGTAAGTAGAAGCTCAGGATCTGAGCCAAAATCAGATCCATGTCTTGACCTGGCTTATTAGAGTTTCTCCATCATTGGTTGAAAAGTACATGACCAACCTGACTTTGATACTTGAATGTGTAGTTATTTTCATGTGTAGGTTCCCCTTTTGGGTTGTTGAAAAAGAGTGTTTGTTATGTCCAGTGAGTTATCTTGACAAAACCCTCTTAGTCTCTGCCCTGTTTTATTTTGTACTTTAAAGCCAAACTTGCCTGTTATTCCAGTTATCTTTTCATTTCCTACTTTAGCATTCCAACCCCCATGATGACATCTTTTTGATGTTATTTCTAGAAGATACTATAGGTCTTAATAGAACTGAGCAACTTTGACCTATTTGCCATCAGTGGTTGGAGAACAGACTTGCATTAGTATGGTGTTGGATGGTTTGCCTTGCATTTGAAGAGAAATTATTCTGTCATTTTTGAGATTATACCCCAGTACTGCTTGTCTCACCCTTTTGTTGATTATGAAGGCTACTCCTTTCATCTAAGGGATTCTTGCCCATAGTACTATATATAATGATCTGAATTAAACTCACCCATTCCCATTCAGGTTCACTGATACCCCAGATCTTGATGTTTAATCTTTCCATCTCCTGTTTGACATTATCCAGCTTAGTTTGGTTCATAGGTCTTACATTCCTTAGAGCATTAGGCTTTCCAGACATATCCACAGCTGAGCTTCCTTTCAGCTTTGGCCCAGCCCTTCTTTCTTTCTAAAGCTACTTTCAGTTTTCCTCTGCTCTTCCCCAGTAATGTGCTGGACACCTTCTGAGATAAGGGGTTTATCTTCTGGTATCATAGCTTTTATCATTCTAATACGGTCCATCTGGTTTTCTTGGGAAAGATACTCATGTAGTTTCCCATTTCCTTCTCCAATGGAATATCCTTTGTCAGAACTCTCCATTATGACTTGTCTAACTTAAATAAACCTGCATGGCATTGATAATTTCTTTGAGATACAGAAGCCCCTCCAATGACAAGGAAGTGATCCAGGAGGGGGAAGAGGACATGTACCAAGGCCCTATTGGAAAAGGCATTATCTTATGACCACAGCCTCTTTACATATATTCATAATTGCACTAATTGCTTTCACAAAAAATTTATTGAGACATAAATATTATCTTATCACACAGAAGTAGAAACAATGTAACCTTATTATTATTTTTTTTTACAGTTTTCCTTTCTTGTTTCTTTTTTACCTTTTTATGTTTTACTTGAACCTTGTATTTGAAAGTCAAATTTCCCATTCAACTCTGGTCTTTTAATAAAAAAATACTTGAAATTCCTCTATTTGATTAAATATCCATTTTTTCCCCTGAAAGGTAATATTTAATTTTTCTGGGTATGTAATTCTTGGTTGTAAATCTAACTCCTCTGTCTTCTAATATATTGTATTCCACGCCCTACAATTCTTTAATGTGCAAGCTGCCAATTCCTATGTAATTCTGACTGTAACTCCACGTTATTTGAATTGTTTCTTTTTGATTGCTTACAATACTTTTTCTTTTATCTGTGAGTTTTGAAATTTGGTTTATATCACACAGACTTCTGCAAAAAGAGAAAAAGACCTATTTGTACAAAAATATTTATTGCAGTTATTTTTGTGTTGGCTAAATATTGGAAATCAAGGAAATGCCCATCAATTGGGGAATGGCTAAACAAACTGTGGCATATGATGGTAATGGAATATTACTCTGCAGTTAGAAATGACAAACAGGGTTCATTCAAAAAAGCTTGGAAAGACATCTATGAAAAGATGTATTGGGAAGTAAGCAGAACTAATTGTCTGTACACGGAGACAGCAATATTGTTTGATGAAGAACCGTGGATGGCTTGACTTTTTTCAACAATACAATAATCCAAGAAAATCCAAAAAGAATATTGATGAAACATAGTATCCACTTCCAAAGAAAGAACTGATATTGATAGAACAGACTGAAACATGCTATTTTCACATTCTTTCATTAAGTGATAAATATGATGGTTTTTTTATGATCATATATGTACAACCCATATCAGATTGATTGTCACCTCAGGAAGTGGGGGGGGGCAAGGGAGGGAAAGAGGGATAGAGACTGGAACAGAAAAATATAAATAAAAATGTTTAACCTGAAAAAATAAAAGGTGAGGGGTGTGTGCTGGGAAGGGTACAGGATGTATATATGTATCTATACACACACACATATATGTTATGCATATATGAGCTATTTAGGTCTTATTTATATAATAATTATATTTAAACAAATTTGTCACATATATTATTTATATAAATTGATATGTATATGTTATTTATAAAACAGTTATTTACCCATGTAAAAAAAGAAAGAAGGTGGGGCAACTACATGGTGCAGTGGATAGAACACTGGCCCTGGATTCAGGAGGACCTGAGTTCGAAGCCAGCCTCAGACACTTGACACTTACTAGCTGTGTGACCCTGGGCAAGTCACTTAACCCTCATTGCCCAAAAAAACAAAAAAAAAAGGAAGAGGAAGGATTTAAAATACTAAGTTATGTGTACTAGAATATATCTTGGTGTATCTAAATGCAATAACATAGAAAATATACATTATATATGTATGTATATATATATATATATATTAAATCTATGTTTGATATTTGTATAAAATTTAATTATATGCCACAAATAAAATTTTTAAAAAAGAAAAGGCTGTGGATTAGAGTAAAATCCTAATGGTTTCTTATTAGATCTATGGCCTTGAGAAATTTATTTCATTTTTCTGGCCCTTGGTTTACTCAACTGCAAAGTGAGCATATAGGACCATGTGATTTTGAAGGGCTTTTTACCTTCTAGTTTTAAATTCCATGATTCTTTGAACTAACCAAGAAACCCAGAGAAAGATAAATGTAAGAATATCTTTGTGTAAGACATGGAGAGAAAGCAACACTAGTTTAAGAGTTTGGAGTAAAACAAGCAGAGCATTTAGCTTACATTGTTAATCTAATCTGAGTCTATTTTAAGAAACATATAGTATCTAGCATTAGAAAAGTGATGATCACATTGTATTATACCCTGGTCAAGCATATCTGGAATATTGTATTCAGTTCTCAATTCCACATTTCAGGAAGGAAATAAAGATAAATACCCCTGAAACATATAATGAATATGAACAGAAAGGAATTTTGTAAACTTTCCTTTCACTGGTATTTTTAATGGAAATGGTGCACAGGACTATATCATCCTTAAGAGCTCTTTAGTTGCTAGTTCTAAATTGTATTATCCTTTGACCTAAGAAGGTGGGATCCAGAATTGGTCTGAATTTCTACATCTAAGAATGTACCAGAAAATATCAAAGCAACTCTTAGATATATATTTTTAGATATGAATCTACCATTATGCTATATGAGAGTATAGAAAAATAAAAACAAATAAACAAACAAATAAAGGGAAATTCTTCACTGATAGCTACAGTTCAATGGCTTGCTGCTATAGTCTTTCCTCTATGCTTCTTCGACTCAGAAGAAAATGATCTTTACATCCAAAGATTTCACATCTCTTTGATAATTTGTTGTTTGCATAAGGTTCATTATTAATTAATGGATTTTTACTGGTTACCAAAATATTAAATCCTATAATTATAGGACAACTTATTTATTTTCACATACTGTTATTTCTAGCTGTTTTTGTTTAATTTGGAAGAATTCTTTTTTTCCCCTTAACCTATGATTTGTGAATTGATATGAATGCAAACTGCATTATATGAGACTAATACAGCTGCATACTTTTCCCTTTAATCTACAATTTAGATATCTAGAAAAAAGTGGAATAAAATATGTCTCTTCTTTCAAATATTTATGTTTTTGACATTTCTTTTGAAAAACATACATTTTAAGATATTCTTTTTAATCAAAGATTATAGTTTCTGATGCTGTAATTCTGTACCTAATATCAGCCACTAATAACTGATCTCTGTGTAAATTAAGAGGAAATTAAAAAAAACACTCAGAAATTAAAAACTTTTAAATCAATTTATGACATGGTGAGAGACTTCCTTTGAAACTTCTATTGCTTAACACATACGGCATCTCTTACAGTTAAACTAAATATTTCTTCATAATATAATGGTTGGTAGAATGATTGATTAGTATGTAATTGGGCTATGCCCATGAATCAGGAAAAATCAGGTTAGGCCCTCCTCCGCTTTCTATGTATCCTTGATAAATTATAAATTCTCAAGACTAAGTATGTGTTCCCCTTTTCCTGATTTCTTTGTTCTAGTTCTGAATCAACTTCATGGCTTATAGCAAGCTAGATGTGCTTTAAGGTTTCTTTGGGTTCTCATGAATTATTAATCTGAGATAAAGAAAATCCTAATATGCAATTGAAAGCATGCATGATCAGGGAGATCACATATGTGATTATCACTCTGGCTATTATTAAAATGCCTGAGGCAGAGCAGAGAAGTAAATATTAAGTATTTCTCTTCTCCATGGGTTTCTTGCAGTTTTAACATTCTAAGATTCTAAAGAGTTCTCAGAAATAATGGCCAATAATTTCATGACGACAGTTATCATTCCTTTAAGTACTCTTATAGTGCATTTTTACCAAACCATCATGATTTAAAAAAAAAATAAGGCTTTAAGTAATCTCTATGCATTCTTCATTATTCAGATTTAAGTTTCTAATATGCCTTATGAGTCAATCTATTTTTGTTATTTGATCATTAATCAGTCTGGACCCTAGGCACAGTTGTTAAGTAGGAAACCTTTGCCTTTAGTTCTCCCATGTAGATAGCTGTGATCCTCTTTCATGTGTTGCTATAATCTTTTAATTAATCAAACAAACAGGTAAATACTATTTATTGAGTTCCTACACTGGTCTCTGTGTTTATAGAAGATATAAACTCTGACCTGAAGAATTTCACAATCTAGATCCAAAGACAAAAGAGATGTGACTTCAAGATAAAAAAGAAATGCAGGGGATTTAGGGGCAGAGCCCAGATGGCAAGGAAAAGGCAGTGAACTTGCCTGAGTTTGCCAAAATTTGCCTTGCAAACACTTTAAAATAATGTCTCAAAATAAATTATGGAGAATGAGAACCAACAAAAGGATGGGGTAAAATAATTTTATAGCCCAAGATAACTTAAAAGGTAGGAAGGAAATGGTGTTGCTTTGGGGTGAGAGTGAAGCAATGTCCAGCACAGGCTCTGCCAGGGCACACCAAGCCCCAGCAAATTAATAGTAGGGTTTGCGGTTTGGGGTAGTAGTAATGTGATTGAATCAGGAGCAGCAGTGGTGTCTTTCTAACTTCTCAGCCCATAGGCAGTGAGTGGATTGGACAACTGGTCAGAAGGAGATTGCAGGGGTACTTTTCTGGCACCTGGGTCACGATACTGTTGCATTGCCCATACTGGGCAATGATCAACTGTGAATGATATAGTTGTATTCAGCAATAAAATGATCTAAGATAATTCTGAAGGAATGATGAAAAATGCTCTATCTCCAGAGAAAGAACTGATATGGTCTCAATGCAGATTAAAACATATTATTATTTTTTTTAATTTTCTTTGGTTTTCTCATTTTTCCCCCTTTGGTATATCTTTTCTTTTACATTATGACTAACATGAAAATATGTTTTACATGACCACAAATTCAACCTATATCAAATTGTTTGCCTTTTCAATATTGGGGAAGAAGAGGGAGTGAGAGAAACTGGAACTCAAAATTTTAAAATGAATGTTAAAATTGGTTTTACATGTAACTGGGACAAATAAAATATTAAATTATGCAGGGGAGTATGAGGTGAATACTATAGTATAGTGAAAAGATTTTAAGTTCTGGAGTCACAAGATCTGAATTCAAAAACAGGTTCTGCCATTTATTATGGGTTTCCCCTTGGACAAGTCACTTAATCTCTCTTAGCCTCAACTTCTTTTACTATAAAATTAGTTGGTTCAACTAGATGACCACTGAGTTCCCTTCTAAGTAGAGATCTATGACCCTATATTTATGGGGAATGACTGTACAAAGGCACACCAATGCTGAGAGGTGCCAATTTCTAGGAATAACAAAGAGTAATTTCACTGGAATGCTAATAAGAAAACATTTCTCCTGATTTACCCTTTTGTTTGCTATAAGAAAAATATATTTTCCTCTTAATTTTCACATCACTGTAAAGTTGTATATACTGTTTCACTGGGAGGAAAGAAAAAGAGAAGGAAATAAAGTAAGGGCAATTCACTTTGAAGATAATAGGAGAAAATGTGATAGCTTTGCTACCTCCCTTGCCCCCCTACCTCACTTTTGCTACTTTTATTTAACTAATGTCTTAATAAAAACAATGTGTAGCATTAAGCCACCAGGAAAATTGATCTTGAAAATTTCATATATTTGGCAAGGATAGTACTTAAACATTATTTTTCCTTTCTTATCAAAAAATATCTATGACTTTTTATACCTATAAATTAATTGTCATTATGACTCCATTTATCCAGCTAATGTTTTTTATTCAAAAAGCATTAATATCAGATAATCCTTATTCTTAATTGTGAAAAAATGTCCAAGAATTCATAGAAAGAAAAGAAAAAAATGAACTTTTTGCTAAATCTATCGTAATTGAATATAATCCAACATTGGCAACTTAATCACAATTCTGCAGTACATTCTTCTTGTTTCAGGGGTAGGATAAAAAAAATGATATCTGCCCTCAACCAGCTTATATTGTTTTGCGTACCTATTAGAGTTTTCTTTTGTTGTTGTTGTTGTGTCTATGTGTGGCAGGGGGAATGAGGGTTAAGTGACTTGCCCAAGGTCACACAGCTAGTAAGTGTTAAGTGTCTGAGGCTGGATTTGAACTCAGGTCCTCCTGAATCCAGGGCCAGTGCTTTATCTACTGTGCTACCTAGCAGCCCCCACCTACTGGAGTTTAACAGATTGTCAGTGCATTTTTGGATATTACTCCAAATTTAAGTCAGGTCTAAGTGAAATTACTATATTATTGGTTGTTCCTTGAGGACATAGTCTGTATCATTTTTGCATCTGTAGCTCCAGCACTTAGTACAGTACACATAGTAGACACTTAATAAACATCTGCTTATTTTAATGGACTTCTAATAAAATTTTAATGGGGAAAAACCTTTTATTTATTTTAGTTTTCACATTCATTTATTTTAAATAAATTCCCTGTTAAGTTTTAAATTAAATTACCTTTATAACTATTATCTACTGACATTTTCTCTCAATTGTTTCAACATTGTTCATAACATATAAAGACAACCATGTAATTTTAAAATATAATTCTTAAAAACAACCTCAAGATAACAAATAAAAAAGTAGGAAGAAAGGCAGCCTAGAAGTACCAAATATCAAGGTATGTTATGGAAGAGAAGAGAAAAGAACTAGAATGTATTAAGCAGCTGTTATGTGAATGTAACATGCTAAGTATTTATAGTCATCAAAACTATTTGGTATGATAAGAAATAGAGAAGTTGTTCAGTGGAACATGATATAAATAAGTTACAAAATAGACAGACCAACCTTGATCTCAGAGAACTAATAATAAAACATACTAATCACCTTCTTATAAAGATATGAAGGACTCAGAGGATAGACATTATCATCACTATTATTACTCATTAATTATTTTTGCTTAAATATTTGTGCTTATAAAGGGTTTTCTTTTTCTTTCTTTCTCACCCCAGGTTGGAGGAGATGGGAGGAAAAGAATGTGGACCTAAAAATAAAATCAAATTGGATATTTAAAAGAACACCGAGATGATATATATATAAATTATAAAATTATCCTAAGTATAAATTAATATATACCATAGTGGAAAAAAAATCCAATAGACTTTGAGTCATAAAACAAGATTTCCAATAGTGATTCTGATAGTTATTAACTCTATAGCAATGATTTTTAGTGTTTCAGAGCCTTCGGTTCCTTATTTGGTGGTACTGGGGATAATAATATTTTTTTCTCCATTACAATGTTCATGTGAGGAAAGCACTTGATGATTCCATCCAACTCAACAAGGTTTTATTATTACCTGCTATAGATAAGGCACTATGCCATATACAGAGCATGTGAAATCAAAACTGGAACTCTCCCTACCCTCAAAGACTTTATATTGTACCATGAACATAATCTATACTTAAATCTAGGAGCACATATCTATATATACACAAATCTGTTATAATTTATCTTAATGGAAGGGACAAAAAATAATGAGATATGTATTCTTTTTTTTGTTTTTGTTTTTTGTTTTTTTGCGGGGCAATGGGGGTTAAGTGACTTGCCCAGAGTCACACAGCTAGTAAGTGTCAAATGTCTGAGGCCGGATTTGAACTCAGGTACTCCTGAATCCAGGGCCGGTGCTTTATCCACTGTGCCACCTAGCCGCCCTGAGATATGTATTCTTATCAATTTTCGGCAAATGTCTGCTGATTTTCACAGAAGCCCCTACATTACTGGGGAAAACAGAAAAGATAGAATTTTGGGGAACACAAGTGTATGTGTATGTCATCTCTTTTCTATACAAAGGATGAGATTGTCACTTTATCTTGAGTAGTAGAAATAAATCAAATTATTAGTAGAAATAAATCAAAGAACAGAAGACAATTAAAACTATTTCCCTACCTCATGCTTTCTTTAAAGAGCTTTATAAACCTTTTCTATGAGAGAATATAGGTTGTTTAATATATCTGAAAATAAATTACCCAATAATTTTGCCCCGCTCTCCAAGGAATATGTCTGATGTTATATTATTCATTTTTATTCTCTTTGCAGATTTCTTGTGAGCTCTCTTCAGCAACTTAATGACAAAACCAAATTCATGTAACCCTACTACAAATGAAATGAATAGGAACATTTTATCAGATTTAAAGCAAGCCAGCCATACAAATACAATATGGAAACAAAATGCAGACCTAGTAAGACAGTCATAAAAAATAAAATATAGACTTGTAGATTATTTTTAGAGGAAAAAATAGAACTTAAGGAGGTACATATCAGAGAATCACTGATGCATTTAGTGGGATACTATTTTGTTCTAAGAAATGATCAAAGAGAAGGCTTCAGAGGACTTTAGATGCATATGAACTGGGAGAAAGTGAAATAAGTAGAAGCAGGGAAATAAAACCTATGAAAGACTTATCAACACAATAAGAACTCATCAATGCAATTATCAAGATTACAGAGAACTAATTATGAAATATTATCTCCCACCTCAAGAAAAAGAAATGGTGTATTTAACAGGCAAATTGAGACATCTTGTCTTTTGGATATGCTAAGTGAGGAATTTTGTTTCTCAAGTATGCATGCTTATTATAAGTAAAATTTTCCTCTTTGTTCCAAGAGGTGGGGGGAGACAGAGACAAAGAGAAACAGAGAAAGACAGACACACATATACATAAACACACAGAGCATGAGCAAGAGGGAGAATGAGAGCAGAAATTTGTTAATGGAAAGTATTATTTTTTAAATGAGTCATTACGGATAAATAAGTAGTCAAATGATATGAATAAACAATTCTCTAAGGAAGAAATCAAGATATACATAACCATATAAAATGCTCTGAATCACCAAGAGAAAAATGCAAATTAAAGTAAATTTAAAGTTCTACTTTGTATATATCAGATTGGTTAACATGACAAAGGAGGAAAATGACAACTATTTGAGGAGTTATGGGAAATCAGGCACATTCATATGCTGTATGTGGAACTATAGTCTAGCAATTCTGAAAAAACAATTTGGAAGTATTACCCCAAAGTCACTAAACTGTTCATAGCTTTTGGTATCTAGAGATATTACCCAAATATATCAAATAAAGAGGAAAAAATCTTTATTAAAAAATATCATTAATGGTATCTTTTTTTTCCTTATAGCAAAACAAAAAAGAAAAGAAAAAAGAAAATCTAGTAGTATTCACCTATTAAGGAAGAGCTACAAAATTATGATTTATGAATATGTAGCTTTCAGTATTGTCCATTTTTCAGGGTGAATGTCTAAAAATCACAGAGACAAAGGAGAAAAAAAAAGATGCACAGGTTAATATCTGTTAAGCCAACCCTTTCTATGGTAATTGAATTATTGTTTGTTTTTTAAGTTAAAAGTATAATTCAGGTGAAACCTCTTTGTGACAGAATATGGCATGGTTCTGAAATTTTGCTTCTTTGCATGGCTTTCTCTTTATTTCAATTTATTTATTTATTTTTATTTTCTGTTGTGTGACTCCCTGGGGAAATCTTGTATATGAATCATGCAATACTGAAAGTTGCCTATGGTTTAGGCACTGACGACAGATGGGCTGTTTATAGATGATTCCATATCATAAGGGCAGAAATGTAATTTTTTAAAATGGTACCTTTAGAACCCTTTTTTGAAATCCTTTGTCAGAAATATTGGGCAGACATCATGTTCCGTATATATTTTATTTGATGATATTGAACTGAATGATCATACTGAGATATCTTTCTAATTCAAATTAACAAGCTAGAAAAATAGGAAATTGTTTGATTACCACAAATCTATTTTCTTATGAATATCAGTTGCAAATATTTTCAGCATGATGAAACTAAGAAATGAAAGTTGAAGATATACAAAAGTCAATAATGGGCTGGCAACATCTTCCTTTTCTGGGAAAACTTTTTGAAATCCATAAATATTTCTTCCATGTGTGTAAATGTGATCTTATTTGAGTTAAATTAAATTCAGAATAAAATTGCCTAAAGTGGTGCTAGCAGTACTTTTACCCATGTAACTTGATGTTATTTTTGTCAATACGTTTTCTCCATATGAAATGTCAGTGTTAAAGCAGTCCATAACCACAGTAAAATAAACATCTGAAAAAAATGGCCAAATGTTTAGAACTAAAAACAAAAAAATAAGTGGAATGCTCAAAAATGCCATTCATGTAAACAGCAAGATGATTCCCAAGTACTAACATGTTTTTGGAGGTATAAATTTCCTTGGAAATCCCCATCTTAATTAAACTAGCAAAATAGAGCATCAATAACCTAAATTTTTCCTAGTCACATATATCTTTTTTAAATATGATGAGTAAAAAGAGCCATGTTATTTAGATCCTAGATTTATCACTTAATATCTTGGCAAATCCAAATAAGTTACTTATGCTTTTGGGGCCTCAGTTTTCTAATCTATAAAAAAATGGGATAGAATAAGATGGATTCCAGAGTCCATTTGACTCTAAATTTAAATCTTATGCCAGGCATAAGAGTGTGAAGAATAACATATTTGAAGCCTGGCTAAGAGTAAATAGACTATTGGTTCTTTCTCTTTCTTTTTTTTTTCTGTCATTCCCTTTATATCTCTCTCTTCTTATTCTTGTTCTTCTTTCTATTGCTTGTTTTATTTTTTTCTACATTACATACATTTATAAATTAATCTTACTTCTGAGTGCTTAACACAGTGTCTGTCGCATAAGTGCCTAAAATATTTATGAATTGATTTCATGAGAAATCTCTTTTTAATAAAGTAATAGTCAAACACAAATAATACAATGATCTCATTTGAAATTTCATGAATATTCCAAACCTATAGCACTTCTCATTTCTCTCGCTCTAAAAAAATTCCATTTTCCTTCCCTCAAATATCATATTCCATTAGGAAAAAGAGGAAGCAAATTGAAAATAATTTTCTTTTTAAATTATTAGGTCCAAATTCTCTACATCCCTCATATGTGTGTCTTTTTGTTTCAAGTATACCTCTTCTAAACAAAATATTGTTGGGTTCTGGTTTCTGATGTATTCTGTTATCTGGTTCTATTTTATGGGTGAGCTCATCCTATTCACAATGACAATTATGATCATTGTATATTTTCCCTCATGCTGTTTTTGTTCAATTTTTTCTTTGACCATTGCCTTTTTAAATCTGCCCTCCATTTTGTCAATGCCAGCCCCCACCTGCCCATCCCCTGGCTCTTATCCTCTTCCTTTCCTATTTCCCCATTGGGCACAATAGATTTCTTTTTCTTTTTTTTTTTTTTTTAGTGAGGCAATTGGGGTTAAGTGACTTGCCCAGGGTCACACAACTAGTAAGTGTTAAGTGTCTGAGGCCGGATTTGAACTCAGGTACTTCTGATTCCAGGGCTGGTGCTCTATCCACTGCTCCACCTAGCTGCCCCACAATAGATTTCTATGTCCAGCTCTGTGTGTGTGTGTGTGTGTGTGTGTGTGTGTGTGTGTGTGTGTGTGTGTGTTCGATTTTCTGAAAATAATTCCAAAGAGAGTAAGGATGAAACAGTGCCTACCCCTTCCCATTTTCACCTCCATTATAAAAGCCCTTTTTTGTATGAGAAAATTCCCCCCATTCTACCTCTCCCTTCCTTCTTCTCCCAGTGAATTATTCTATCCCATCCTTTTATTTATTTATTTTTTGGAGGGGGAAGATCATTCTAACACAATTGACTTATATTCATTTACTCTATGTAGATACATACTGACTAGCTGAATAGTGATAACATTCTTAGTACTTACATATAGGAATGTAAATAGTTTAACTTTATTGAGTCCATTATGAATATTCTTTCATGTTTACCTTTTTATGCTTCTCTTAAGTTTTCTGTTTGAATGTCTAATTTTCTATTCACCTTTGTTTTTTCATCAGGATAGATTGAAAGTCCTCTATTTAATTAAATGTAAAATTTTCCCCTTGAAGGATTACACAATTTTGCTGTGTCAATTATTCTTGGTTGTAATTCTAGCTCAGTTACCTTCTAGAATATAATTCAAGCCAGCTTCTTTAATGTGGAAGCTGCTAAATCTTGTGTGATACTGAATGTGGCTCCAGAATATTTGTATTATTTCTTTCTGGATGTTTGCAATATCTTCCCTTTGACCTGGGAGTTCTAGAATTTAGCTATAGTATTTCAGAGAGTTTTCATTTTGATATCTCTTTCAGGAAGTAATAAATAAATTCTTCTAATTTCTATTTTACCCTCTGATTCTAGGATATCATGGCAGGTTTTTTATATAATTTCTTTTTTCAATTAAATTTTATTTTTGCTTAATAGTATCTCATTTCTTCCCAATTAACATGCAAAGATAGCTTTCAGTATTCACTTTTTAAAGATTTTGAGTTACAATTTTTTTTTGCTTTCCTTCCCTTCCCCCTCCCCAAGATAACAAGCAATTTTATAAAAGTTATACAATACAATCATGTTAAACATATATCCACATCAGTCATGTTGTGAAATAAGAAACAGAACAATAGGAAAAAACAAAAGAAAGGAAAAAATGTTAAAATACCATGTCTTAATCTGCATTCAGATTCAAAAGTTCTTTCTCTGGATGTGGATAGTATGTTCAATCATGAGTCTTTTAGAATCATCTTGGATCATTGTATTGCTAAGAAGAGCTTAATCTGTCATAGTTGATCATCATACAATATTGCTATTACTGTGTACAATATTCTGCTAGTTCTGCTCACTTCATTAAGCATCAATTCATGTAAATTCTAGTCATTTCTGAAATCTGCCTGCTCATATTTTCTTATAGCACAGTTGCTTTCATATACCACAACTTGTTCAGCCATTCCCCAATTGATGGATATCCTCTTAATTTTCAATCCTTTGCCACTACAAAAAGAGCTGATATAAGGATTTTTATACTTGTGAGTCATTTTCCCTTTTTGATGCTCACTTTGGGATACAGACCTAGTAGTGTTATTGCTGGGTTCAAAAGTATGTGCAGTTTTATTGCTCTTTGGACATGATAATTTAAGTATGATGTTTAGGCTATTTTTTTTTTCATCCTGGCTTTCAGGTAGTCTAATTATTCTCAAAATTTGTCTCCTTGATCTATTTTCCAGATTTGTTGGTTTTTTTCCAATGACATATTAAATGTTTTTTTCTATTTTTTATTCTTGTTATTTTGTTTTATTGTTTCTTGATGTCTCATGTAGTCATTAATTTACACTTGTCCAATTACAATTTTCAAGGAATTATTTTCTTCAAAGAGCATGTGTACCTTGTTTCCAATTTGGTGAATTCTACTTTTTAAGGAGTCGTTTTCTTCAGTGAATTTTTGTACATATTTTTGCATTTTTTCTACTTCCTTTACCAAGATGTTAACATTTTACAAAGTTTTAACTTTTTTTCCAAGATTCTCTTGCATCACAATCATTTTTTTCTTTCTTTTTAAAGGAAATTGGGATTAAATGACTTGCCAAGAGTCACAGAGCCATAACTGTATGTAGCCAGATTTGAACTTAGATCCTCCTGACTACTGGAAGATTGTTTGATCCATTGACCCTTCTCATTTCTTTTATTTTCAATTTCCCTTTTACTTCTCTTACTTGATTTTCAAAAATCCACTTTGCACTCTTTGGGAAGTTTTTTTTTTTGGGGGGGGGGAAGTGGTGAGCTGAAATTAACTCATCTTTTTTCTTTAAGACTTTCCATATAAACATTATGACATTGTTATACTCTTCTGAGTTTGTGTTTTGATCTACCCTGTCACTATAGCAACATTTTATGGTCAGATTTTTTGTTTGTTCGTTTGTTTGTTTTGCTTATTTTCCAGCCTATTTTGGGACTTTAAAGTCTATGTTAAAGTTGGGCCCTGCTCTGGGGTGGAGGAGGTAGTGTCCCAAGTTTCTTATTAAAGCTGAAATTGACATACTTTGGGCATATAAGGAGAACACACGACTCATTCAAAAAGATTTTGATTTGGGAGAAGATTGAAGGGAAAAGGCGAAGTGGACAGCAGAGTATGAATGGATAGATAGTGTCTTGGAAGCAATGAACATGAGTTTTGACAGAATAAGAGAGATAGTAGAGTAAAGACAGTTTGCTATGGTCCAAGAGATGATAAAGAGTCAAACATGATTGAATGACTGAACTACAATTCTCATCAGAGACTGATTTCTTAATCAATTGCTTCATGCCGGCATATGGCGTGGAACTGTTGAGAGATTGAGAGAAGAGTGATACTCTGGTAAAAATCTTTCCTGCTGGAAGGCTTTGTGAAAGGTTACAATATTTAAGATACTCTTAAAGTTCCTGAATGTAGAGAAGGACACAGAATAAGCCACATGTAGGGGAGTTGGCAACTCCTATCACTTCCCTATAATCAACTTGCTACATTAGAGATTTAGGGGAACTTCTTGGATGAGATATGAGACTCACTCACTTGTTTGAATTGAGGTATCTTGCTTCTAATAGAAGAGCTTATTTAGTCAGTTTTATCTGGTCTATATTTTCAATGTACACTTTCTCTGATTTCTATTTTTCTATCAACTTGGATAAATGAGGTCTTTTCTGCTTTTTATATATCTGAGTTCATTGTAAAACTGTCATCTATTGGGAAGGGAGTCTATCCTTGGATATGTAACTTGGCATAACCCTTCTCCATTAAGGGACAATAATCAGGAACACAGCTTGAACCTAATATATATATATATATATGTGTGTGTGTGTGTGTGTGTGTGTGTGTGTGTGTGTTTGTGTATAGAGAAACAAGATTAATTATTTGAGATCATATAGAAATAATTTTAGCCTATGACCTCCCCTCTCTCTGTGTCTATCTCTCTGTCTCTGTCTCTGCCTTCCCTTCTCATTCTCTCTGTCTCTTGTCCTCCTCAGAGAAAGGTAGGAGACCAAATAAATATATCTTCTTGCCTCCATCTGAGCCATATCTAGACAGAACCATGTCCACAAATGTAAAGAAATGGACATAATAACTATATATATATATATATATGTACACTGATATATATGTATATGCATACACAGTGAATGTGCACTTATATGTATATATACACACATGTAGATGTATGTTTGTGTGTATATGTATAAACATACATATGTATTGTTATGTGTATATTACTACTAACCTGAACCTCTAACCCATTGATTGGGTTGATTTGAATTTATGGAAGTTGTAGAGATGACTAATGAGGAAGTGGCAAAATCAATTCTTGCATTGGGTGGGGGGTAACAATAGGTTTTTAAATTTAAAGAGTGATTGATGCTCTTGATCACTGATTAATCCTGATGATTTAGCAGTAACCTCGTCTAATACTTACCTAATTTTATTGATAATAAAAGTAAAACACAGAGAGAGGAAATAACTTGAAGACAATCAAACCAACAGTGAGTTGAATATAGAACAGCTGATTCTCAGTCCATTTTAATTTCCAGGGTGTTGAAATACCTGTTTATTCAGGGGAGTTTTATTTGATTGAGGCTGAACCTCTGGAGAACCTGTTGTAGTGCTCTTTAGGATAGGATAGTTTAGGATAATAAACCTTATTTTAAAAACAAAACATATCCCTTTGCACTGGAGAAAAAAATCAATAAAAGACTATGACAGTGAAAAGACAGCTGTCTAAAACAATGTAAGATAGTACAGTTCTTTCAATAACTTAGGGAATCAGCAGTCCCAATAATTTCATGTTTGTATTTCTACAGTCAGAATCTATCTAATTTGAACTAATCATGATTTTCTTAAATGAAGCCATCTCAGTTTCAATAGCAAACTGTCTTTTTCCATGCAATGGTTCATATAGATGATAGCTAGATGAATGATAGATAGACAAAGTTGTATCTATATATGTTGTGTGTGTGTATATATATACATGCATGTATATATGCATATGTGTATGTGTGTATGAACACACACATATATAAACAAATGCAGAAATATCCTTTATTGAATGTCTAAAGACTATTCTGTGAGATGTTTGAACTTCTCAAGAATCTGTTGAAACCCAAAGAAGCAACATAAATCTCTATATTATGCAGTGTACATATGGCATGGGAAATCATGATAGTGAAAAATATTACCCTGAGGAAGGATGATGCCAATGTAGATAAAAATACAACTAGAAATAGAGTCCCTGGGGATCCCAGAAATACCAGTGACCAAACTTGACATACAATTCCTATAACAACAACCTGTGTTGAAGTAAACAAGTTTAAATTAAATCAAGTTGTATTACCTAGGTCTATCTGACAGAATTAGAAAAACTTTTCTGAACTGAAGAAATGGTAGGGAGAATTCTACCTCTACACCTGCCTTGCAATAAAATGTTTCCTTTCTAAAAAAAAGATGTAGATATCCCCTTGTTTTAAAAACACTGAGAGGTATAGATTAAAACAAATTTTAAAAAATAGTTACACTCAGCTAGAGAAAAATCATTCAAGAAGGTAGTTAAACATACTTGATTCTTAAACATTAGCTGCTTCATGGAATGTGACAATTACATTTTCAGAGAAGAAAACTTTCTGAGTTTTGCTTTTGGTGAAATTGCACAGAACCATCATTTTTTCATTTCTTTGCTGGTTTAATAGTTATTTGTTTCTAAATATTGGAGGAAAGAAGTTGGAAGAAGTGTCAGGAATATTAAGTGCCAAAGCTTGGCATGAGATGCTTTACATTTCTTTACACAGCTTCTACAGGCTAAAAGAACATTTTCCCTCAACAATCTGTGGCTTGATTTTCAACTGTTTTATGGTGAGAGATGCTAGGTTAGTGGGAGTTACTAGCCAAGATGATTATTTAAGATCCTGCAGTGGTCTCTCATTAAGGCATTCATACACAGCAGGATAAAAATTTTAAAATACTTCTTGCTCCTTCTCTGAGCTTCTGCATAATAGCAGAATTACGTGATTTATTCTTTGCAAAATAGTGTCAACTCAACCATTTGGGAAATCAAACCAATTCTGCATCTATCTTGACTTCTATTTCTAGCTTCCCTAAAATAGTTCAAGCTTTGGGCATCAAGGTGATTGTCCAAAGCTGGAATGTCAGGTGATACTTGCTGGTATCAGACAGTCATTTTCTGAATATCTAGAAGTAGTTCATCTGAAAAAATAAGGTAGCTATATAGTGGACTGAATAATCAATCAGCAAGCATTTATTAATCAGTTACTTTGAGTCAGGCACTGTACTAAGCAATGAGGGCATAAAGGGAAAAATATAACCCTGCTCTCAATAAACTCATATAAATAAGTACTGAGCAAACATATACAAGTCTATGGGAAGCAATCTCAGAGGAGATAGGTTGCTGGGAGTGGTCTGCAAAAAGGAGAATTTGGGGTGGGTTTTGAAGCCAACCAAGGAAGCTCCAGGGCACAGTTAATAAAAGAGAGAACATTCATGTAATAGGGACCAACTAGTTCAAATGTAGTAAGTGTGAAAATGGAATGTCCTGAGTAATAACAATTAGGACAGTGTACCTGGATCCTAGTGCTGGGAACTGAAATATCATTTAGTTACCAGATTTCTCAAGTGGATTCTGGTACATTCTGTGGCTGGATCTTCACAAGCCAGAACCATATAATGATTTAATTCAACAAAGTTTTCTGTAACAAGTTTTATGTGTAGAGCTGAAAGCACAAAGAGAAAAATACTGCATTTTAAAAGCTCACATTATGTAGAAGAAAAAAATAATGGCTTCAGATAAATAAATACAGCTAGATGATATAGTAGAGAGAGCTTCAGGCTGGGAGTCAGGAAGACCTGAGTTTGAATATGACCTCAGACACTAGCTGTTTGACTGTGGGCAGGTCACTTAACCTCTGTGCCTCAATTTCCTCCTCTGTAAAACAGGGATCAGAAAGGCACCTACCTTTCAGGATCATTGAGAGGATCAAATGAGATAATATTTGTATGGTAGTTAGCAAAGAGGCTGGCAAAGAGTAATGGCTATAGAAATGTTTGTTAATAAAGTGGGAGTGAGGGATGACAATAGCACTGAAAGGAGGCCAATTAGAGAAGCACTTGAGTTGAATGTTCAGGGAAGCTGAGAATTCTAGTATATTCCAGGTATAGGAGACAACTCATACAAAAGCACTGAGATAGGAGATACAGTGCTGGATGTTCCATACTGGAAAATTTTGCAAATATTATAAGCCACTTTGGCTATAAGGTAAAATACATGAAGTGGGACCATGAAAGATCCTTTAGAGCCACATTATGGAGAATGTTGAATGTTCATTTGAAGAGTCTATCTTTTATTCTAGCAACAAGAGGAGGATTCTAGAGATCCTCTAGTCTGTGGGTACCATGATCCAACCTGTATTTTAGTATGATTACTTTGCTAATTATTTGGAGCATTGATTCGAATGCAATAAACCTACAACAGAGAAAGTAATTACAGTGAGAGATTATGAGGGTTTGAAATAGGTTTGTAGTGAGGAGATGAATATGAGAGATAGTGTGAGCCTACAATGACATTGCTTAATAGATTGCTTTTTTAATGATTTTCTTAAAAGAAAAAAAAACAATAGGCCTAATAGTACTACTGACAACTCTTTCTAATCCATATGAATTCTCAAAAATATATAATCCCACCCACTGTGTGTCAACATATATGCCCTGGATGATTAACTTCAGCTTCATTCTCTTTCTAAAACACTTGCTTATTTATAGCCATTGAAAGATATGCTAGAGTATGACTAATACACAGGGACTCTGGAGGCATTCCTGGAGTAATCTCTAGAATTGTGGAAAAGGTACAGGTTTGGGGTACAGATATAGAGGTTCAGTAGGATGAGGCAGAGGGATAATCCTAAAAAGAGAATTTATGATTAGACGGTAAGATTTGGAAGCTGATTACTGGATTTTTGAAAGTAAATGATGTCACCAATACAGAGAATATGGATAAAGAGAACTTAAAGGGTACAACTGTTATTTGGGAGTAGAAAGAAGATAAATAATTAAAATATTCAAGTTGATCCACAATCCAATTGATGTGTTTATTAATTCCAACAATGCATTTTGCAATTTATGCATGACATAAATTATAAATTATGTGACCTTTGCCTATGTTTTCCTATAAGTTCTCAAGAGGGTATAAATAAAGTGTTATGTTTTTTTTTTCTTCATCCTCTTAAGAACTCAAGAAAACCAATTCATTGTCCTTGTAACATATCCAGCCAATTTTGCTACTTAATTGTACATATTTTTGTTTGCATTTGTTGCATTCCTTCTCCTTCATAATTGGTTGTAAAGTATTTTGGTCTGCTGATTCCCACCATACATATGGATCTTTGGGTGATGCTAATTTTCACTTCTAGGGACATTAGTGTTCTGACTTCTGGCTAAGAAACAACACTGGGGCAAATACAAGTATTGGAATGATATAATTTAATTTAGAAAGAATTTGGGTCATTAAAAAAGCAATATAATTTCACCAAGAAAATCAGCCAACTCACTTCCTTCTGTACAGTTCCAGGACCAACTCCTAGTAACTTTTCATTGTCTGTCTACAATATCTCTACTGATATATGAACTCTATAGGTTATCCATCCAATAACATTATATCATGGTTAAGAGGAGACATTCATCATCCACTTTTAGAGTTTACTCTAAAGGAAATTTTGAAAGAGGAAGCTATGAAATGGTTTGTGACTTGATGCAATCAAAACAGTTTCCTATGAAAATAAACAATAAACTAAGCTTTTGTAGAGACACCTTTGTGGTGATACATCAGTGTTGTCAAACTCAAAAAGAAACTGATCCCACTAAACCATACATAAGGATTCATGCAGCTTCATATTGACTTAGAAAACCATATACTAACATTACCTGTGTTCTATAATATTTTTGTTTATTTTGTTGATAATTTTGTAGATAATTCTCAATTACATTTTAATCTGGTTCTGCACTAATGGCATTGCCCTTCATTGGGCCTGAGAACAGTGTTTCACATTTCTGTCTTAAATAATCAATATGCATTTAACAATCAATCAAAAAGGCAGTTTATAGAACTTTTGAGTGAACAGTGACTATTGTTGCTTATTATTGATGAGAATTCTGCACTTGAAATGTGTTAATACTTTCCTAAGATAAGGAATGTAAATGTTGAAGCATTTTATTAACCAATAATTATGTCTTGTTGTTTCATACAGAGTATGAATAATGTTATTTCACTATTTTTTGTTCCTTTTTAATACAAATTTCATTTGGAATAAGGAATGAGGAGTAAAAGGAGATTTTTCAATAAATATCACCTATAATTTTGTTTCCTTGAAAGTATAAAAATAACACTTACTATGTGCTATGTATAGTGCTAAGCACATTAGAGTGCTACAACAACCCTGGGAAATGGGTATTATTATTATCCACATTTTTACAAAGGAAAAAAAAAATGGAGGCAAATATAGGTTAAGTGACTTACCCAGGGTCACACAGCTAGTCAAGTGTCTTAGGGCAAATTTGAACTTGGATCTTCTTGAGTCCATTTTTATCCACTGTGCCAATTAGCTTTCCTAGAATTTCTATAATATTAAAGAGCACCCATAATCAAGGATTGGGAGGGGGGCAGGGTTGAACTAATGGACCTGACCATTTTACTGAAATGTGGAGAGGAAAACCAAAGAAAAAATCCATTATTTCTCTGTTATTAAGTGGATGGTGTTCTGGATATGGAATAAAAGAACATTGAATTTTAATCCCTGTTCTATTGTTTTCTTTCTGTGTACCTTGTGAAATGATTACCATTCTTTTAGTCAAAATTTAATCATCTATACAGTGAGAGAGTTGTATTAGATGATCTCAAAGGTCTCTTTCAGCTCTTATCATATGACCCTAATTAACAAAATTATTCTTGTAAAATGTATTTAGTTTTCAAAACAATGTATAATGAAAATAATGTGCTTTATAAATTTTAACTCAAAAGATAATCTCCTTCTTAAATGAGCCAGTAATACTGAGGTATTTCCATGATAAAAATCATGATTTTTTGTAAGAGTATCCTCATTGGCAATATTCATGCACAACTATTTTTTTCTTTAAGAAAACATGTCATCTGGGGCAGCTGGGTGGCGCAGTGGATGGAGCACCGACCCTGGATTCAGGAGTACCTGAGTTCGGGTCCAGCCTCAGACACTTGACACTTACTAGCTGTGTGACCCTGGGCAAGTCACTTGACCCCCATTGCCTTGCAAGAAAAAAAAAAAAAAGAAAACATGTCATCTCAAAGATGATACCCATTAAAATGTTTATTCAAGTACCACTGGAACATTTTTTTTAAATAAACAAAAAAAGATACTAGATAGCTATCAATTTATATACTTTTTTTCTTAAGAAAGAGGAAAAAAATCCAACCTTTTTTTTTCTTTAGAAATGCCTGATAAATAAAGGGTTGACTGGTATTCTTAGATTCTCACTGAAATGCATGCTCTTTATCAGTTGCCTCTGATTCACCTATCAAAATATTATGTAGTATCATTTTTAGGGAATTGGGGTATAGTATATGAGAATAGTATTGCCAGTAAAGAGTGCCTCACATCTCTTAAATGTTTCTACTAACTGTAATAAAGCTCAACTTCAGATTGATTTTCAAAGTTTTTTTTTTTTTAGTTGATAACCTGGAAAACCTTAATAAGTGACAAATCACCTAACAGGTGTGGTATTCTTTTGGTATAACAAAGTTATTTCTTAACACTCTCTCTCTCCCCCCCCCATGTATGTGTATGTGTATATATATGTGTAGACACAGTATACATGCATATAAAATATGCACATACACCCACATGTGCATACATATACAAATATGTATGTATTTGCAATGTGTGTATATATATACATATATGTATATATGTGTATGTGTATATAATGATATGTGTGCGTACATGCACAAATACATATGTATGTATGGATCGTAGATCAACAGATAGATAGATAGATAGATAGATAGATAGATAGATAGATAGATAGATAGATAGATAGATAATATAGTAAAGAGCATGGTCCAAGCATTTCTGGACTCAAGGATCTGACAGCTTATCTTTTAGAAAAATGTTAATATTCTTTTTGGGTTATTCCCCCAACATTTCTCTGGGAAATGTCAGAATCTAGCTTATGTCTAGCTCTCACCTCAATGTAAGATCAATTTCTCTCATTTGAAAATAAACTAAAGCTTCTGATGGAATGTGAACATAAGGCATAGTCATCGCAAAGTACCTATAGGAAAGAGAAAACCTAATATGCTACACTCCTTTGTGAATGCAACTGGGAGTAATTATGATCTATCTGGCCTAATGGTTACCATTTCCTTCTTCTCTTCCTATCACAATGAGTTATTATTCCCCTCAAAATTTACCATACTAATAGAGAATCATATTCATAAGATCATAACTGTCATGACAAAAATAGCTCATTTCTATCAGAAGTAAACTGAGGCCTCAAGAGTTTAAATGATTTCCCCAAGGTCAAATAGATAAAAATTGGCAGACCTAGGATTCAAACTCAGTCTTTCTCCCTCCAAATCCAGTGCTTTCCTGCACTGTATCATGCTGCCTCTTCAATTTAAAACCTGATATATTGCTAAGGGAGATTCCAATGGCCCGTCAAATGGCATCTTGCCATATCTGATGCTTTTCTTTCCCTTGGATCATGTAACACTTCAACTGATGACACCAACTCTTGCTTACACTCATCACTTTACTATTCCTTTGGTACTGGAATGTTTAGTCTGGTCTCTCTCAATTCTAGTGTCTTCTCTTTGTTAAATATTTCCTATTTGTCCTATTGTAGTTTGTGTTTTCTATATTTTCTTTCATGTAATCTCTCCAATTAGATTATAAACTCTTTGAGGGCATGGGATGTCTTTTGCCACTTTTTGTATTTCTAACACTTAGCAGAGTGCCTGGAACATAGTATACATTAATAAATATTAATTGGTTATCTGATTGGCCCTACTCAATATGCCTCCCAACAATTGCCAATAATGAGACTTCACTCCTGAAAGTGCCCTCAAAACCCAGAAATTCTTTTCTGTAGTTTATATTCCTTATACCCTCCCCCTCCAACCCCACTACCCCTATTTTCCCAAAAATTCTCACTTGGAACTATTTGCCATATGTTTTTGAACCACAGTGTGAGGGGTTTTTTGTTTTTTGTTTGTTTTTTTTTGGTTTTTGGTTTGTTTGTTTTTGTTTTTGTTTTTCCCTGACAGAAGTTTAATGAGAAGGGAAAAAAAAGCATCTGTTGAATCTATATTTTCTCAGGAAATGAAGAATTGATACTTTTCCCCCTGGATATCAGGACATTTATTCTGTAGTACTGAGGAGAATAACCCATTCTCTAAAATTTTCCCAAGATAATTGAAAAGGGCTCATAAACCACACTTTTCAGTTATTCTAGTACTCGAGAGGAGTTTATATGAGAATGGTGGCATGAATTAATGAGAGCAGCTAGGTGCCCTTTTATGCAATCTCTATTTATTTTGAGTTTCAGTTCCCTACCAGTTATTTTCTCCTATCCTTTCAAATCCAAAGATTATTCTCCTTGACAGAGAAAAAAGAAACAAGAGTTGAGCAAGAATTCTTACCAAATTCATTATCATAATACCATTCTCCTTTCTTATCAGATGAGCAATCTTATCCTTTTTAATACTCTTCTTTTTTTTTTCTTTTCCTTTTTTTTTTTTTTTGGTGGGGCAATGAGTGTTAAGTGACTTGCCCAAGGTCACACAGCAAGTAAGTGTCAAGTGTTTGAGGTTTGATTTGAACTCCTGAATCCAGGGCTGGTGCTTTATCCACTGTGATACCTAACTTCCAACTTCTCCCTTCTCATCTTTTTTTTTTTAATCCAACTTTTATCAGGAGTCACTTCCCCTTTAAAACAGTCCTAGTTTGCTACCTTGGGAAGGGAAAAGGGGAGGTAGGGAAGGCGGGATAGAGATTGACACAAAAAAAATATAAATAAAAATGTTTAACCTGAAAAGAAAGGAAAAATAATTAATCAAAATACCCCCCCCCCAAATTAAGTTCATTTTGTGCTCATTGCAAAAACAACAACAGTCCTTGAAGGAGTGGAAAGAAGTGACTTTTCTCCTCTGTCCTTTTTCTGAAGTATGGTGGAGAGTAGGAAAGCACCTGCTGATGCTATGACTGAGAATTTTCTCATTTTGGCTCTAAGCTGCTAGCCTCAATGTCAGTAGCCCCAAGCCTTGCTCCTGTATACTCCCATTCAAAATACTTGCCAGTCAAGCTTGACTATACCTCTTCTGACCTGAGAGTTCTTGGGGATCCTTTGAACCCAAACCATTCCAATAAGGATATAGTCTTGGGGGGGGTAGGAGTAGGGAATAAGAACAGGCAGTCCTTCTGGATAAGAGGGCACACTTACAGGGTTAAAGGGATCATATATATGCAAACTGCTCAAGAGTATCTCATAATAAAAGGGATTTATTGTCAGGTACAGATGGACTGCTTCCAAGTACTCTGGAAAGGGCAACACCTACCCAAATTAATATAGAGAAGTGACCTGGGGCTACAATAGAAAGAGAAGTCAGGAGAAAGCAGCAAGCAGATATTTCAGTAAGAAAGAGGAAAATAGGATACATTTCATGTTGTGTGTTTGGGCAGTGAGGAGGGTGAAGTGGGGGGGGGGAGATAAAATAGAGAAGAACAAAAAGTTATAGCAAGACAATAGTTGAGAAAAGATAGCTCCTACAGGAGAAAGGACAAAGGAAAGACTCAATTCACCTGAGACAACTTTAAAATCTATAGGCCAGGAGTAGAAAGAGGGAGAAAGCATTCATAAAATCTAATGGAGAGTCAGACAAAAAAGAAATAAGAATAACAGGCTGACTATAGATGGAAGCCAAGCCATAAGAGTATTGAGAATAAAAAGAGGGGAAGTAACATAGAGCTGGAGATGAGGAGAAGAGGCAAAATGCATGAAATCAAAGGAGTAAAGGCTTGGGAGGTTGAAAGGTGGACTTTGAGAACAGAATACACTCTCAGAAATAAGGTGAAAGTTCAACTTAAATTAGAAACACAAAATACAAAGAGCAGGAGAGAGAATGCAACAGATAGAACTATGGGTTTTGGGGAAGAGCTGGTTGCAATTTAGTATAAGAAACAAAACTTCATGCAATGGAAGGAATCTGTTGGATTTGGGCCTCTTCTCATTTGTCAAAGGATCTAGTCACAACCAGAAAAAAAAAAAAAGATAGACATATGAGTTTAAAACATAATAAACAGAAAATATATGTAAGATCTGGTCTGTACTGGAAGATGCATGTTAGTGGATTTAAATTTGGGAGGTAAAAAAAAAAATACTTGTATCATTGATTATGCCTTCCTGCACAATAATGATTTCCCAAAGAAATATAAAATGAAAATGAGATTTGGAACAGCTAGATAGCACAACAATGGAGTACCAGGCATGGTGTGAGGAACACCTAAGTTTGAATCTGGCCTAGCTGTTCCCTAGGAAAATCACTTAAGCTCTTTTTCCCTCAGTTTCCTCATTTGTAAAATAGTGATAATAAAAGATGGTGGTGAAGATCAAATGAGATACCATTTGTAAAACACTTAGCCTAGTGCCTGGCATAGAGTAAGCAGTTAGATATCACGGGACAGTTAGGTGATACAGTGGATAGCACCCTGGCCTTGGAATCAGGAAGACTCATCTTCCTGAGTTTAAACCTGAACAAGTCACTTTAAACCTCTTTGTCTCAGTTCCTCATCTGTAAAATGAGCAGGAGAAGGAAATGGCAAGACAATCCCCAAAGGGGTAACTGAGTCAGACATGACTGAAATGATGGAACAAAAACAAAAGGTTAATTTTATATTATTGAACAATAAGAATTCCTAGGTGCAAATATGATTTGAGGATGCTGTTAAAATTCTGTATCTATGGAAGTTGATTGGGTTAGAAATAATCAAAAAAGCTAAATATGGAAATCTTCTGTAAGAATATATGATATACTTATACTTCTATGAATCTGTGATATTATCAGTGTGGTTTTCCTGGATCTATGCATCTTATAAAACTGATATACTTTCTAAACCTGAGGGATTCATATTTACTTTTTCTTAGTGATCCTCCATTAAGGATTTGTCCAACATATTTATCCCTAGTTCTTGTTACATAACAGACCTATTTATCTACCTATCTAGCTATCTATCTATTTATCATTTATCTATGCCTGCAAGAAAGTAAGTTTCTACAGGAAAGGAACTATTTTGTCTTTGTGTCCCCAGGCTCAACAGTGTCATTTACGTAAAAGATACTTAACAAATTGAAATGGAATGGTTCTGTCTGGAACCATGTCTTTATGACTTCTTGCACATAAGTCATCTTTCAAATTGTACAGCAGCTTATTCATGCAAACCATGCATCTCTCTGTATTAACCTTAAGACCACCCAGTCTCAGTCCAGCACCTAACAAATATAGGGGTTGGTAATGGTAATCTCTAAGTTTCTTTCTAGCTTTAAAATCCAACAATAGGCATTTTCTATATATTCAATTTTTTCCATTATGTACTGTTAGTCCAATCTCTTTGGATAAGAGAAAATATTATCTTATTGAAAAAGGCCTAGAGTATTTTGGAACTTAAAACAATCACAATATCTTCCAAAAAAAGAAGCATCTGGTGGGCCTCACTATTTCCATTGGGTCTCTCTAAAAAACATTCTCCATTATAGAAAAAAAAAGTAAATATGCCTCTCCCCATGTTATGATTGACTGTAATAATCCAAAAGTCATCAAGCAGAATTATCATTTTGGTTGCATCCATCAGAGAGTCCTCTGTATACTTGCCTCTGTGTATACATACACACACATACATACATACATACACACATACACACACACACACATTTCAACTCAAAGTTGAAGGAAGCATCATTAAAAATTAATTTTCTTCTACTAATTCTTTTTTTCAGAGTGGTATTTTGTATTTTTTGTACGTTTTTTTTTTTTTTTTTTTTTTTTTTTTTTGCGGGGTAATAAGGATTAAGTGACTTGCCCAGGGTTACACAACTAGTAAGTGTCAATGTCAGAGGTTGGATTTGAACTCAGATCCTCCTGAAATCCAGGGCTGGTGTTTCATTCACTGTGCCACCTAGCTGCCCCTTTTTGTGTACCTTTTAGATAATTGAGTGACTATAAAGCTGTGATTTATTTTAGAAATTTATTTGTGAGTCTGTGTTCTCTCTCTCTGTCTATTTATCTATCTAATGCTTTTGAGAATATTCAAGCCCATGCATTGAAAAAGGAAGGTAAATATAACTTTGTTTAAAGTTACTTCATGTTCTTGAAAGATCAACTAGCTGGGGTATCAGAAAAGAAGAGGTTATTTCCTTTTTTTTAATTTATAGAATTTTAATTTTATTTTCAATTTATGAAACAAAATGAGCATTTCCATAGTTCAATAAAAAGATGATTACACATGTGTGACAATTAAAAATATGAGAAAGATAGCTTCTAGGTAATTTAATCACTTTATTAATAAGGCCAGAAGGTTATTAATAAAAGGATTCTTCATTGCCTATCTCTCAAACCAAAGACCAAAATGGTGCTAGACTCACAGTTTGTATTCCCTTTTAACTGTATGTTGTTCATAAAATAACAAATCTAATTGGTTAACAGCCATCAAATCAAATTTGTTAACTTAATTTGCAGGTAGGCTATATTAAAATTAAGGGCTATACAAGACAACCCCTAGCCTTGGGCTATCAATTCAAAGAATGCATACACCTTTCAATTGGTGGGCTGAGTGACCCCTCCCTGGACAGAGAGGCCTTCCTATCTATACAAAAAATCTGACCCCACCCAAGATCAAGTAGAAGAAAGAGCTTCTCCAAGACAGATTAAATTCCTTGCAAGATTTAATGGGCCTGACCAAGAAGAAGATGTTCAATCTGACGTTATTTTCAAGGTGCACTGGACTTTTGAGTGGGGAGGGTGTCATTGAAATACAGAGAGGACATTGAATCTCACCAAAATATCAGTTGTTAATAATTATTTCTCACACATGAAACTACAAAGCAAATGTGTACACAAATACATATAAATGTATTATATACATTCTTCTATTTATCACTTCTTTCTTTGGAAGCAAATAGCAGCTTTGTCCTTTGTCCTTTGTAATTAATTTGAGTATTTAAAATATTCAACTTATTTGCACAAAGGCATTGTACATATAATATTCTCTTGATTTTGCATATTTCACTCCAATATTTCATGCAAGTCTATACATGCTTTTTTATAAAGTCATAGAGCTCATCATTACTTATACCATAGTAATATTACATCACAATTGTAGGCCACAACTTTTTCAGCCATTTCCAAATTGATAGCAACTCCATGTTTTTTGCCACCACAAAAAAATTTGAACTTAGAGGTTCTTTTTCTTTTTTTCCTAATTACCTTTGGAAATAGACCATGTGGCATTATTTCTGGGCCAAAGGGTATAGATAATTTAATAATTCTTTGGTATAAATCCAGAATTTTCTCCAAAATAGTTGAGTCAGTTTACACTTCCACCAACAATGAATTAGTGTCCCAATTTTTTCCCATTGCCTCCAACAATTATTAATTTCCCCTTCAATCATTTTAGAAAATCTGGTTGGTGTAAACTGATATCTTAAGGTTGTTTTAATTTGTGTTTCTCTAATCAATACTGATTTAGATCTTTTTTTCATATAACTATACATTGTTTTGATTTCTTCATTGGAAAACAGCCTGTTTATATCCTTTGATCATTCATCATTTGGTGGAGGATATGTGTTCTTATAGATGTGACAAAATTCTTAAATATATTAGATATGTGACCTTTATCAAACAAACAGTCCCCCCTACCCCTCTCCCATTTTATGCTTTACTTCTGATCTTGGCTACATTTGTTTTATTATACTTTTTTATAATTTCATGTAATCAAAATTATCCATTTTACCCCTAATGTTGTTCTCTTTCTCTTGTTTATTCATAAATTATTTTCCTATGTGAAAGTCAGATAATCAATGTTTTATGTTCTTCAAATTTTCTTGTAAAATCTTTCTTTATATCTAGATCATGTGTCTATTTGACCTTATCTTGGTAAATAGTGTAAGAAATTGGTCTATGTCCATTTGGTTTTACTCACTATTTCCTTCTCAGACTCTCTTTTCACCCTATCCCTGTTACCTTACATTCTCCCCTTAAGTTGTTTTTCCTTATTTTGCCCATGCTTATCTATTATGATCTTATCTATTCACCCTACTCTCCTAATCAAATTTGTCATTCAGTTCAGGGATTTTCATCACAAATATCTGAAAGTCCTCTTTTTCATTAAAGTCCCATTTTTTTCCTCTGAAGGATTTTGACCAGTTTTGCTGGATACATGATTCTTGGTTGTCATCTTAATTCCTTTGCCCTCTGGAATATCATATTCCATGCTCCCCACTCCTTTAATGTAGAAGCTGATAGATCTTGTGCTATCCTGACTGGGGCTGCAAAGTACTGGAATTCTTTCTTTTTGGCAGCTTGCAATATTTTCTCCTTGACCTGAGAACTCTAGAATTTGGCTATAATATTCCTAGGAGTTTTCCTTTTGGGATCTCTTTCAGGAGGTGATTGGTGGATTCTTTCAATTTCTATTTTGCCTTCTGCTTCTAGAATATAAGGGCAATTTTCCCTCACAATTTCTTGGAAGATGATATTTAAGCTCTTTCCTTAATCATGGTTTTCAGGTGAAATTATCTACCCTGGAGCTATTTTCCAGGTCAGCAGTTTTTCCAAGAAGATATTTCACATTGCCCTCTATTTTTTTTATTCATTTGGATTTGCTTTATTGTGTCTTGGTTTCTCATAATATCCCTAGCTTCCATTTGTTCAATCCTAATTCTTAGGCAATTATTTTCATCAGAGAGTTTTTGTACCTTCTTTTCCATTGGCCAATTTGACTTTTCAAGCTGTTGACTTTTTTCTCATGTCTTTCCTGTATCACCCTCATTTCTCTTTCCATTTTTTCCTCTACCTCTCTAACTTTTTTTTCAAAGTCCTTTTTGAGCACCTCTATGGTCTTAGGCCAATTCATATTTTTCTTGGAAGCTTTAGGTATAGAGGCCCTGGTGTTGATATCTTCCTCTGAGTCTACACCTTGATCTTATTTGTCACTAAAGAAACTTTCCATGCTCCTCACCTTTCTCTCTCTGCCATCTTGCCTTTCTTTTACTTGACTTTTAGCTCCTTAAAGTGGGGCACTGTTTCCAGGCTTCAGTATCCCAAGATTCAGAAGTCCCAGGTGGTATGATTTAAGAAGGATCAGGTTCTTCACTCACATAGCCTGTTCCATGGTCCACAGATGACTGCAGACCAATGTGCTATTCAACCAGTTTTGTGTGTTGTTGTCAGTTCTGACGAGCCTGTGCCCCTCCCCTACCTGGGCCACTGCTAGTCAAGCCTACCTCCTGGTTACCAGCAGGGGTGAAAAAAACAAGTTCTGCCTCATCACCAGCATAGACCCCTGTATTCTCCCCCCCTGCCAAGGGCTTAGCCCTCTCACCAGACAGCTTAGTTCCTGATGACACTGGTGCTGCAGCTGATTCAGAGACTCTGTAGGTCTCCTTCTCTGGTGAGGCCTTCTTTGGACTGGGTCTGTGTCAGTGTGACTTTGGGATTGGGATCCACTCCTGTCTCAGTCACCTAATCTTGTTGATCATTTATATCAAATAAACACTTAAATCTTTATACATTACCTTAAAGCTATGCCTAACTGAATACATACCTATATTGCAGTACTTCTTGTCCCTGGCATGGTTGAGTAAATTACTTTTATTTTGTGAGGTTTAAAAATGTATGGGGTTCCTTTATTCTGTCCCAAGTTTTAGGGAACCATGGCTTGGTTTTCTAATATATAGCTACTTAGAAATTAGAAGCTACTGCACCAGTCTGGGGCATTAAACATTTATTAAAATATATTACATATTAGTAAAGAGATAGAACATTGCTCAGAAAGATCAGAAGGCCTACCTAGAAAATAGGTGAGAGAATAATCTGTGTCCTGCTCTCTTGAGCTTTAAAAGTCAAGAGAACATGTGATAGCCCATGAGCTTCCTGTGGTCAGGAGCAGAGGCAGCCCTTGCACACTGCTCAAAGCTAATTGGCTAGCATCATTCAAATCTATTGGCTTATTGGACTTGAGGGTGGTCCAGTGCAGTACATGCTGATGTCAGAGTATAGAGGGCTGACTCTCTGAATGGAAAAGCTTTCAGGTATGTGTGGTTTTAACCTCTATTGTCTGTATTCACAGTTCAAGGTCCAACTTGACTGACTCTGGGCTGGTCTTAAAAGTTCAGAGAAGGCTGATCTTGCCATGGTGGGTTGGATTATAGGGTCTCTTAGAAATAGTTATATTTTTACCTTTCTCACTCTTGTTCCTGAGGACTCTGGTGGAGAAGGGAGCTTGACATGTGCTCTCCCTTTAATAGATAGGAATCTAGGCCTTTCTCTTTCTCTTCACCAAATTCTTATTCTCCTTAATAAATGTTTAAAAGTCTAAGCTTATAATTTATTGGCAACCACTCATTAGATATTTTAGACAGTATAGCTATAATTTTAGCTCCTTATAATTCTCATCTATAACCTATATTACACCTAAATACCTGGTGCTCCACCTCAAGATTCCACTTTCTATTTGTACTTTTTTTCTTTTTTTCCCCCCCATTCAACTGTATATTCCTTGATGGCAGGGACTGTTTTGATTTCTTTTATTTCCTTGAGTGTGACCTATAGATTTGAATCTAAAGAAAAAATATTTCATAATACACAGATATATCTTCACTCATAAAACATTTGTGTTAAAGATGGGAGTGATTGTGTCAAAAGTTTTATGCTGAGGGCAGCCTGGGATAATTTTTGTTAGTTTTTTTTTTAATTCTGATATTAATAATCAACCACTAAAGAAAATTAATCCTTTCATGTACATGGTAGAACATATGGTAGAATCATATATAAAGCTTCAAATCTCTATTTTTATAATTTTATTTTGCCAGAAAATACAGAAAATTTAATGTATAATTTTCAGAAATATCTTACCTGTGTATTATTCTTTCTGTCCTTCCTTCTATTATGTAGAAAAATGATTCAATGACTTTATTTTTTTCTTTATATGCCCAATTCCTAGTCTTTCACTCCTTCCTATCCTACTCATGAAGGGGGAAAAAAAGAAAAGAAAGGAAAACTGAAATTCATATAGCAAATATTATAGAGTCTAGGAAAATAAATTCATTTATGGTTCATATCTGAAGTTCCTTTTCTCTTTTTCAAAAAGTAGGTAACAGGGGCATCTAGGTGGCACAGTATATTGTAATGATTGGAATGACGCCACCTACTGGAGACTTACTGTAGAAAAGCTCTGCCATGAAGTTAAGTTCTTTGAGGGCAAGACCAGGAGTCTTTTCTTTGGCATCAGGAAGTGACATTTGCTTGTGGGAGGAAGAAGGGGGGAGCCTGGCGCTCTGACTCAGGCTTTTTCCTGAGGACTCTGGTGGAGAAGGGAGTGAGAAATGCATTCTCCCTTTAATAGATAGATGAATGTAGGCCTTTCTCTCCCTCTTTACCAAATTCTTATTCTCCTTAATATATGCTTAAAAGGAGCATGAAATGAAAAGGACCATGTTTTATTTTGTTGTGTTTTTCTTTTTTATGCTTGCTTGCAGATGTTTAAGTGGAACTTTATATGAATATTTTTTTAATACTCAAAGGAATAATTTGGAAATAACTTTTGAAGAAAAAAAATGTTTCCGAATTGCAAGGCTCTGAAATGGGATAATATAGCAAACCTTTTATTTTCTCAATCTATAAAACTAGCATCTTTGAAGTCCCTTCATGGTTGCCATCTGTTAAAGGCCGAAATTCTAGCTAGTTTGTCTAAAATATCTCATGAGTGGTTGCCAATAAATTATAAGCTTTAGCAAGAGTTAGACTTTTAAACTTTTATTAAGGAGAATAAGGATTTGGTAAAGAGAGAAAGGCCTACATTCATCTGTCTATTAAAGGGAGAGCACATTTCTTGCTCCCTTCTCTGCTGGGGTCCTCAGGAAAAAGCCCAAGTCAGAGCACCAGGCTCCCCCCTTCTTCCTCCCTCAAGCAAATGTCACTTCCTGACACCAAAGAAAAGAGTCCTGGTCTTGCCCTCAAAGACCTTCAATTCATGGTGGAGCTTTTCTACAGTAAGTCTCCAGCAGGTGGCATCATTCCAATCGTTGCAGTATAAAGCACCGGCCCTGGATTCAGGAGGACCTGAGTTCAAAGTTGGCCTCAGTCACTGGACACTTAATAGCTACATGACCCTGGCAAGTCACTTAACCCCAATTGCCTCACCAAAAAAAAAAAGTATGTAACATGTTTCATCATCATGGTTGGTCATTGTATTAAGAGTTATCAGGTCTTTCAGGGATTTTTTTTTTAAAATAATCTATCTTTTCGTAATTTCTTTTGGTACAATAATATATTGTTGAATTCATATACCATAATTTGATTAGACTTTTCCCATTAGACATCCTCTTAGTTTCAATTTCTTTGCTACTACTAAAAAGTTTAGATAGATAGATAGATAGATAGATAGATAGATAGATAGATAGATAGAGGTAGAGATGATAGAGATAGAGATAGAGATAGTGGCAGACAGAGACAGAGAGAGAGATATAGATAGATACAGATTTAGATTTAGATACAGAGCTGTAGTTATATCTAGTGTGTATATACACCTACCTATCTGTGTTATATGTGTATATGTGCATTTATGTATTCACATATATATACATATATAAATACATAGATAGGCACATGTATATACTGTGGGTGTGCATGCATGTATGTATATGTATATATGTATATGAATGTGTATGAGAAAGGGGTAGGGGATGAATAGATGGATGGTTGGACCAACTCAATTATTTGCCCATTTAACTGCATACTGTCTAGCTGGACTTATTAAGTAACTCTGTCACGTACTGTGCTAGATGCATAGGATAAAAAATTAAAAATGAAATAATTTCTATCAATGAGCAACTAATTTAAGCTTTTCAAGATGTATTGGTAATGCTTAAGTAAACTGGATTTAACCCATTAGTATTTTTAATCAAGTTCTTTAGAACAAATGATCCTAAAAATTCCCCCAAAATAATTCAGTTTAAAAAATCCTTTTGCGAAACTGGGGGCGGAGCCAAGATGGCAGAGAGGAAGCAGCAAGCTGCCTGAGCTCTCCTTCTGTTCCCTCAAAACGAACATTAAATCAAGCCTCTGGACGGATTCTGAAACTACAGAACCTGCAAAGAGACAGAGAGACACAGTCCTCCAACCAGAGATAATTTAGAAGACTTCAGGAAAAGGTCGGTCTGACTCGGGCAAAAGGGAGGCCCAGCACAGGGCAGCAGTGCAGCGCTGAGTGGGTCAGGGCAAGTCAGCAGGAGCTGCAGGCCACAGCCGAACAACTGAGGCTCCCAGAACCTGGCTCAAAAATCTGGTGGCCAAGAAGGACAGTGGAAAAACCTACCTGTACCGGCTGAAAGGGCCACGAACAGCGGGATCAGACGCCGGGGTCTGGCGCCTGGCTGGCCGAGCACAATCAGACAGGAAGTGCAGGGCGGGTGATCTCCACACACCATAAAGGGCTCAGAGTAAAAGCCCGGTTACACAGCACCTATACCCCTGCACAGGAAGCCCAAAACAGGGACCCTGGTGCCCCCAGAGCAGACCTCAACTTAAAGAATAAATAAATAAGCTGCAATAATGAGTAAGAAGCAAAAAAGAGCCCTCTCCATTGAGAACTTCTGTATCAATAGGGAAGAAGCCAACACAAACTCAGATGAGGACAATAGCCTCAAATTGTCTACATCTGAAGCCTCACAAAGGAAGGTGAATTGGTCACAAGAACAAAAAGCCTTCCTGGAAGAGCTCAAAAAGGATTTTAAAAATCAATTGTAAGAGGTAGAAGAAAAAATGGGGAGAGAAATGAAAGCAAAACAAGAAAACTATGAAAAAAGAATCAGCAGCTTGGAAAAGGAAGCTGAAGAAAACAAGCCTTAAAAAATTCATTTGGCCAAATGGAAAAAAAGCTGCATAATGTCACTGAAGAAAACAATACCTTAAAAAATTCACTTGGCCAAATGGAAAAAACGGTGCATAATCTCACTGAAGAAAACAATGCCTTAAAAATTAAAGTGGGACAGTTGGAAGATAAGGAATCCATGAGACACCAAGAATCAGTCAAGCAGAATAAAAAAAATGAAAAAAATAGAAGAAAATGTGAAATACCTCATTGGAAAGACAACTGATCTGGAAAACAGATCCAGGAGGGACAATTTGAGAATCATTGGACTGCCTGAAAGCCATGACCAGAAAAAGAATCTAGACACCATATTCCAGGAAATTATTAAGGAGAACTGCCCTGATATCATAGAATCAGAGGATAAAATCATCATTGAAAGAATCCACCAATCACCTCCTGAAAGAGACCCCAAAAGGAAAACTCCAAGGAATATTGTAGCCATATTCCAGAATTATCAGGTGAAGGAGAAAATACTCCAAGCAGCCAGAAAGAAGCAATTTAAATATCATGGAGCCACAGTCAGGATTGCTCAGGACCTGGCAGCTTCAACATTAAAGGACCGCAAGGCTTGGAATATGATATTCCGGAAGGCAAAGGAGCTTGGATTGCAGCTGAGAATCTATTACCCAGCAAAAATGTGCATTTTCTTTCAGGGGAAAAGATGGACATTTAATGACATTGGGGACTTTCAATCTTTCCTGGTGAAAAGACCAGAACTGAATAGAAAATTTGATCTCAACATACAAGACTCAAGAGAAGTTTAAAAAGGTAAACAGAGGGGGAAAAAAAGTTACCCTATTAGGTTAAACTGTTTATATCCCTACACAGGAAGATAATACTCATAACTCTTAAGAACTGTAAATGTATTTGGGCAGAGAGAAGGACTTTATATAGAGGGTATAAATATAAATTGTCTTTGATGTGATGATACAAAAGAATTAAGGGGATAAAAAGGGAGTCTATGGGGAGGAGAGGAAAGGGGAGGTGGAATGGGATGAATTATATCATATGAAGAGGTGAAAAAAAACCTATTACAATAGAGGGAAAGAAAGGAGGGGGGAACATTGTTTCAACCCTATTCTCATTAGATTTGACTCAAAGAGGGAATAACATATACGTTCATTGGGATAAAGAAACTTAACTCATTCTTTAGGGAAACAAAAGGGGAAGGGAAAGGGGGGGACTGATAGAAGGGAGGACAAAAGCAAGGGAGAAAAGGGTAAAGAAAAGAGGGGGGGTGATAAAAAGGGAGGGCAGATCGGGGGAGGCAGGGGTAAGAAGTAAAACATCGGTGAGGGGGAATAGGGTGAAAGAAGGGGGGAAAAGTACAAAGGGGGTAAATACAATGGAGGGGAATAGACAGTCAGTAATAATAACTGTGAATGTGAATGGGATGAACTCTGCAATAAAACGGAAGCGAATTGCAGAGTGGATTAAAAACCAGAACCCTATAATATGCTGTTTACAAGAAACACATTTGAAGCAGAGAGATACACACAGAGTAAAGGCAAAAGGCTGGAGCAGAATATATTATGCCTCAGATAAAGTAAAAAAGGCAGGGGTAGCAATCCTTATCTCAGACAAAGTGCAGGCAAAAATAGATCTCATTAAAAGAGATAAGGAAGGAAATTATATCTTACTTAAAGGAACTATAGATAATGAAGTAATATCAATATTAAATATGTATGCACCAAGTGGTATAGCATCCAAGTTCTTAGAGGAGAAGTTAAATGAGTTACAAGAGGAATTAGATAGTAATACTATACTAGTGGGGGACCTGAATGTCCCCCTCTCAGAATTAGATAAATCTAGCCAAAAAATAAATAAGAAAGAAGTGAAAGAGGTGAATAGATTACTAGAAAACTTAGACATGATAGATGTCTGGAGAAAATTGAATGGGGATAGAAAGGAATATACCTTTTTCTCAGCAGTACATGGCACATTTTCAAAAATTGACCATGTATTAGGGCACAAAAACATCATAGTCAAATGTAGAAAGGCAGAAATAGTAAATGCATCCTTCTCAGTTCATGATGCAATACAAATTACATGTAAGAAAGAGCCAGGGAAAAGTAGAATGAAAATCAATTGGAAACTAAATAATTTCATTCTAAAGAATGAATGGGCCAAACAAGAAATCATAGAAACAATCAATAACTTTACCCAAGAGAATGACAATAATGAGACAACATACCAAAATCTATGGGATGCAGCCAAAGCAGTGCTTAGGAGAAAATTTATAGCTCTAAATGCTTACATGAATAAAAAAGAGAAAGAGGAGATTAATGAATTGGGCATGCAACTTAAAAAGCTAGACAAAGAGCAAATTAGAAATCCCCAATTAGGTACTAAACTAGAGATCCTGAAAATTAAAGGAGAAATTAATAAGATTGAAAGCAAAAAAAACTATAGAATTAATCAATAAAACTAAGAGCTGTTTTTATGAAAAAACCAATAAAATAGATAAAATATTGGTTAATTTGATTAAAAAAAAGAAAGAATAAAACCAAATTACCAGTATCAAAAATGAAAAGGGTGATGTTACCACCAATGAAGTGGAAATTAAAGAAATAATTAGGAAATATTTTGCCCAACTGTATGCCAATAAATTTGACAATCTAAATGAAATGGATGAATATTTACAAAAATACAAACTGCCCAGGTTAACTGAAGAGGAAATAAAATCCTTAAATAAACCCATATTAGAAAAAGAAATTGAACAAGCTATTAATGAACTCCCTAAGAAAAAATCCCCAGGGCCAGATGGGTTTACGGGTGAATTTTACCAAACATTTAAAGAACAATTAATTCCAATATTATACAAATTATTTGGAAAAATAGGTGAAGAAGGAGTTCTACCAAATTCATTTTATGACACAAATATGGTGGTGATACCAAAACCAGGCAAAACAAAAACAGAGAAAGAAAATTATAGACCAATTTCCCTAATGAATATTGATGCTAAAATCTTAAATAAGATATTAGCAAGGAGATTACAGCAAGTGATCACCAGGATAATACACTATGACCAGTTGGGGTTTATACCAGGAATGCAGGGATGGTTCAACATTAGGAAAACTATTAACATAGTCAACCACATCAATAAGAAAACCAACCAAAATCATATGATTATCTCAATAGATGCAGAGAAAGCTTTTGACAAAGTACAGCACCCATTCCTAATAAAAACACTAGAGAGTTTAGGAATAGGGGGAGCTTTCCTTAGAATAATAAACAGTATCTACCTAAAGCCATCAGCAAGTATTATATGCAACGGAGATAAATTAGAGGCCTTCCCAATAAGATCAGGGGTGAAACAGGGATGTCCATTATCACCCCTATTATTTAATATTGTTCTAGAAATGTTAGCTTTAGCAATCAGAGAAGAGAAAGGAATTAAAGGAATTAGAATAGGCAAGGAGGAAACAAAACTATCACTCTTTGCAGATGATATGATGGTATACTTAAGGAATCCTCGAGAATCAAGTTAAAAATTACTTGAAACAATTAACAACTTTAGCAAAGTAGCAGGATATAAAATAAATCCACATAAATCATCAGCATTTCTATACCTGACCAACAAAGTCCAGCAGCAAGAGATAGAAAGAGAAATTCCATTTAAAGTAATGGTAGATAATATAAAATACTTGGGAGTCTACTTGCCAAGACAAACCCAGGAACTCTATGAACACAACTACCAAACACTCTTCACACAAATCAAATCAGATCTAAGTCAAAAGGAAAGATATCAATTGCTCATGGATAGGCAGAGCTAATATAGTAAAAATGACAATACTGCCTAAATTAATTTACTTATTCAGTGCCATACCAATCAGACTACCTAAAAATTATTTTATACAGCTAGAAAAAATAATAACAAAATTCATCTGGAGAAACAAAAAGTCAAGAATATCCAGGGAAATAATGAAAAAAAATTCACAGGAAGGTGGGTTAGCGGTACCAAACCTGGAGCTTTACTATAAAGCGGCAGACATAAAAACTATCTGGTACTGGCTAAAAAATAGAGAGGTAGATCAATGGAATAGGCTAGGCACAGGAAATGCAGTAGTAAATGACACTAGTAATGTAGTGTTTGATAAACCCAAAGACTCCAGCTTCTGGGCTAGGAACGCAGTATTTGACAAAAACTGCTGGGAAAACTGGAAGATAGTATGGCAGAAATTAGGCATAGACCAACATCTTACACCTTATACTAAAATAAGGTCAAAATGGATACATGATTTAGACATAAGAGGTGATACCATAGGTAAATTAGGAGAGAAAGGAATAGTGTACCTATCAGATCTTTGGAAAGGAAAACAGTTTTTGACCAAACAAGAGATAGAGTATATTATAAAATGCAAAATGGATGATTTTGATTATATTAAATTAAAAAATTTTTGTACAAACAGAAGCAATGCATCCAAAATTGGAAGGGAGGCAGAAAACTGGGAAACAATTTTTGAGGCCAGTGCTTCTGATAAAGGCCTCATCTCTAAAATATATAGGGAATTAAATCAAATTTATAAGAATCCAAGTCATTCCCCAATTGAGAAATGGTCAAAGGATATGAACAGGCAGTTTTCTGATGAAGAAACCAAAGCTATCTATTCCCATATGAAAAAATGCTCTAAATCTCTAATGATTAGAGAGATGCAAATTAAAACAACTCTGAGGTACCACCTGACACCTATCAGATTGGCTAAAATGACAAAAAAGGAAGATAATAAATGTTGGAGAGGCTGTGGGAAAATTGGAACACTAATGCATTGTTGGTGGAGCTGTGAGCTGATCCAACCATTCTGGAGAGCAATTTGGAATTATGCCCAAAGGGCGATAAAGCTGTGCATACCCTTTGACCCAGCAATCCCACTTTTAGGTCTGTTGCCCAAAGAAATCATGGAAGGGGGAAAGGGACCCACATGTGCAAAAATATTTATAGCTGCTCTTTATGTGGTAACAAGGAATTGGAAGTTGAGGGGGTGCCCATCAATTGGGGGATGGCTGGACAAGTTGTGGTATATGAATACAATGGAATACTATTGTTCTGTATGAAATGATGAGCAGGAAGGGTTCAGAGAAACCTGGAGGGTCTTACATGAGCTGATGATGAGTGAGATGAGCAGAACCAGAAGAACATTGTACACAGTATCATCAACATTGAGTGTTGACCTACTGTGATGGACTATATTCTTCTCCCCAATGCAATGGTACAGAAGAGTTCCAGGGAACTCATGATAGAAGATGATCTCCAAATCCAAGAAAAAAAAAGAAAGAAACAACTGTGGAGTATAGATGCTGATTGGACCATATTATTTCTTTTGTTTTGGGTGCTGTTGTTTTTTTTTTTTTTTCTATTTTGAGGTTTTGCATCACTGCTCTGATTCTTTCTCTTGTAACAGGATTAATGCAGAAATAGGATTAATGTTATTATGTGTATATATATATATGTGTGTGTGTGTGTGTATATATATATATATGTGTGTGTGTATATGTATAGAGATATATAGATATAACCTATATCAGATTACCTGCTGTCTAGGGGAGGGGGGAGGGAGGGGAGGGAGGGAGAAAAATCTGAAATTGTAAAGCATGTATAAACAAAAGTTGAGAACTATCTTTACATGTAACGGAAAAAATAAAATACCTCATACATTGAAAAAAAATCCTTTTGCAATGATGATACCTTAATTTCACAACTGGATTTTTATTTTACAATGCTGTTAAAATACTACAATTCTTATCATTCTCAACAAAGTCTCCCTTTATTGGCTCTTCTATTTCTTTCCCCACCCTCCTTAGCTTTAAGTCATTCTCAGTTAGCAGAAACAAAAATCACAATTCTTCTTTCTGTTTGAATTGGAAGTTGTTTTCCTAGGAAATCTTATATAGCTGCTCAAGTGTGTCTCGGGATATGGAAATCACCAGTCAGACTTGGGTACATTCTAACATTGAAAAGATTTTATCATTGAGTTTTAGCAAGGTGTATTCATCATATTTTAACAAGCCAAAATCAGTGAGAGGGAATCTCTAAGAAAGTCTGAATAAAAGGTAGATGCATGAGAAAAAGAGCTAAATGGTGTATATTTCTCCATAACTTAAAAGTGGAGATGAGCTAATTTTTAAGGATTCTGGTCTCTTAGAGATGACCTGCTTTTACTCCCTCCAGTGTGCAAGAGGAATTTGAGGAGACTATACCAAGGATTTAACTTTTTAGTTCTATTTGTGTCTTTTATATAGTGCCATTCTGTCATCTATTAGGATTCAGGTAATCATGGATTTTACTGCTCCCCAGCTATTTACTGTTCCCTCTCCTATTTAGTTTTAAATTTAACAGAATGAATAAACCCCTTTCCTTCCCCTAAATCCATCTTCATTCAATTTTAGAAAGACTTGTTCTTTCTGACTGTGAGATAACACTGCCTTTTTTTGTTTGTTTGTTTGTTTTGATTTGTTTTTTCATGTTGGAACTTCTTGGACTTTATTGTGGGCTCTAGTTCCACAATAATGAATGCCTAAAACATCACTTTCTTAAGATCAATTAACCTCAGTTCCAACAAAACAAAACCTAGTTCTGATATTAGGAAACTAATTATCCACCTCTTTGTGTACTTCCCAAATGTGGTTTGAGTTCCTCTCAGAAATATTAAGATATTTTTCAAAGGCAGAAAAATTATAGTGAAAAACATGTTAAAACTCATAGTGGCAAGAAATGCCTAGAGAGAGAAGCTGAAACTATGCAATTGTAGTGTGGAAACTTAATTTATTGTCCTTTTTCTGTTGACTAAAATATTTGAAAATATCATAAAAATAAGATGAGTCAAAAAGAAGAAAAAAATTCCTTTTAGTATGTGTAGTATGGATCATTTTTGAGAACACTATGCTTGCTTAATACAAGGCAAACTTTGTTTTTAAGGATGGACAAGGGTATCAAAGCCAAATGGATACATTGGAATAAGCTAAATTTGCTAGTTGTGTTTTTTAAGATAACATAGATTTCATAGAAGATAATTAAATCACAAATGTCATAAGAATAAAAGAAATGCTCATTATTCACTACATAAAGCTGAAATATGTCCTTTTTATAGCAAATGAAACAATTAAATCTATGGAATCAAAAGACATCAAAAGTGAACTAGTATTGGGGATCAAGAGAAGAGAGCCTAGGACAGAACCCAGAGGGATTCCTTAGATTAGATGGCATGATATGGAAGAGGAGCCAGCAAAGAAGGAAGAGAAGGAACAGTTATAAAGGATGACCAAGAAAGAATGGTGTCCCAAAAACATAGAGAGAAGAGAATATCAAGGAGGAAAGAATGATCAACAGTGTCAAAGTCTGCAAAGTTCAAGGAGAATTGAATTTGTGCACTTAAATATCATTAATAATTTTGAAAAAGGTAATTTTAATGGAATAATAAGTTTGGAAGTCAGATTATAAAGGTTTAAGAAAAGAGTGAGAGGACAGAAAGTGGAAGCATCTATTTTTGAGGAGTTTAAATACAAAGGGTACAAGATAAATAGAATGACATTTAGCAGGGATGGAAGGATCAAGTGTCTCTGTTTTTCCTTCGGGTTAAGAGAGACATGGATATGTTTGTAGGCAATAGGAAATAAGCTAGTAGAGAGAGAGATTGAAAATGAGTGAAATTGGGAAGTTCATAGTGAATGGCCTCATTTTTTTCCTGAAAAATATAAAGCATGGGGGACAACTAGGTGGCGCAGTGGATAAAGCACCAGTCCTGGATTCATGAGGACCTGAGTTCAAATCCAGCCTGACACTTGACACTTCTTACTAGCTGTGTGACCCTGGGCAAGTCACTTAACTCTCATTGCCGTGCCCCTCCCCCCAAAAAATTATGAGGCATAGTTCTCACCTGAGTGAATTTGGGGTAGTGAAGCCATTGGAGGTTTGAGGAGGGATGAAAAGTTTTGGAAGAGATGCTGTGGAGAGTAGGATATTGAGTTAATAAGGGAGGTATAGTAAGTATGATTGCCTAGAAGCTATAAAGGCTGAGATGCAGGTATATAACATAAATTTATACTGTATCTAGTCAGAATAAGATGTGTGATTTTCTCTACCTTTATTCAGCACCATATGTGTAGGCAAAAAGGCAAAGAATGATAGGAGTGATCCAAGATTGAGGCTTGGCTTAATTGTAAGCAATGACTTGAGAAAGCAATGAGGGATGAGAGAGAAACAGTGTAGAGTCCAATTGGTTCTTAAGAAGTCAAAATGGAGAGAAGAAGAGAGAGTGGCTAGTGCAGGGGAAATATCTTAGGAGAGGATTGAGAGATCAAGGGATTGAACGTCACAATGAGGATGAAGACTAGGGTTATGTTAGGTATTATGGTTAGGTAAGAGAGTTTCAGAATTCTTGAACAGACCAGTGCTATTTGTTGGTGATTATAAGATCAAAGATATGACCACCTTTGTGTATGTGTGTCTAAGGTGAGGTGGAGTAGAATCTAGATCATATATCCATTTGAAATTTATCTTGCTTTACAATGTGAGGTATTAGTTTAAATGGGATTTTTCAAACTACCTTAGAGTTTCCCCAGCAGATTCTATTAAATACTGAGATTTATATGTTTCTGGATAATCAATAGTCTTGCTTGCTTTTTGTGTGAAATAAGCAGGGGGTCAACAGGCTACTTCTCTGACTGTGAGTTTGATAAATGAGCACAGTCAGCTGCGCATAATCTGGCTGAGACAGCTCAGGATTAGCAGCACTGGAGGCTTACACTGAAGGCGTGCAAATCTTAGATCCCCACAACAACCCTGTGAGGTAGGTGCTCTCTTAAAACTCCTTAGAACACAAAACAAAACAGAGAGGTTATTGTGACGGCTTTTTCGAGGCAGGGCTGGAGCTTGGTTCTTTTCTTGACAGGATTAACTTGTTTCATTATGATCTCTACCTCTTAAGCATAACCTCAAACATACAAATGCTACACAGAGATGCAGGTAACAGTAATTTAAACTATATCACAACACACACATTACCCGAACGCATGAATGCAATCCATGAAACACATTAAGGGCAAGACAAACCTAACATTTTGTTGTCTTTTTTTTTGGATGTCTGCATCTTAGCAGACGGTGTCCGAAATAGGGAGGGCAGGTTTTGTATGTTGGGAAGTTAATCAGTTCCATTGATCTACGCCTATCTCTCTGTCTCTTTGTCTCTGTCTCTGCCTGTCTTTGTTTCTCTGTCTCTCTCCACCTCCCTCCCTCTCTCTCCCTCTTTTCTTTTCCCTTTTCCTCACTCCTTCAATTGTGTGTGCACACAACCACACACACAATCAACCCAATGGACAATGGGATGGAAGACTTGCCTTGGCACATACTAGCTGTGTAAAAATAAGCAAATAAAATCATATAATTTCTAAATAAGTCAAGGAACTATAGAAGACTTTAAATTTGATATGACTTGTTGATGTATACTGCTTGTGGGAGTTTCAACACCAGCAGTTCACTAACCAGATGAAATCACATATATCATATTTTAAAATGTGGGAGTTATAGCTGAATAAATTGGAAAGAAATGGATTAAATAGGATTTCATTTTTTCTTTTCTTTTTCAGCTTCCTGTCCTCAATTTGAGTTTATTTTCCTCCAATTATTTTGATTTTTTCCTTTAGATTTCATAGCAAGAAATGATTAAGAAAATAAACTTCATAAAAACCCTAAATGTGTACTGTTCCCGGATAGTGATGATCAGATAATTAAATCAAAGAATGAATGCACAAAAGTTATTTCACAAACTGAATATTGATTTGCTGTTGTATGGGTTCTATGCCAACTCTTCTTTCTAAGATTAATGCTTAGATATAGAATTTTTGATTAAATAATGAGCTATAAAAATAAAATTGCTGGATAGTAATTGGCATATACATTTCTGAAAGATCTTATGGATACAAAGGCACAAATGTATCAAATATGATAGGCAGTGAATTACAAAAAATGGAGAATTCTGAAAAGATTTTAATACATTCTTTTAGGGCACTGAGGACTCATACTCCCCCCACCCCCATTTCTTCAAAAGGAGGTAGAAAATATAATTAAAGCTGAAATGCCTTGATGGAACATTAAAAATGTGTGTTTACCACTTACTCTCTGGGACAGATTGCTTACTCTCACCTGCTTTCATATTAGCAGATATAGAATTACAAAGAAGAACCACCATAATTCAATTCAAGTCAAATTCTCTCAAGGTTCCAAAGTTAATGCTTTTTGTCAAGAAATGCTCTCCATGTGCTCACTATTCTAGCTTTTGAGCCCCTATTGATGCATTTCCATTTGCATAGTTCAGCTATCCTAAGGATAAGAATTTTAGATCCCAAACATACCCATTTACTTAGCAGTGAAGCAAAATAAATAATATAACAGAAAATCCTATGTTAAAGAAAATTCAGAAATGATAATAAGTTTATCACAATCCATAATGATGCATGGTTTATACTCTCACTCACACCAAGTACATTGAATATCTGTGGGGAAGAAAGGCACAAAAAAGAAATCTGCCAAGGAAGTATAACAATGAGCTCAGGAGAACCTGCAATTGTGTAACTATATATTTTGCTGTGCTTTTTCCATCCCAGAAACTTCCCCATAAAGTTTGTTGATGAATATAGTTCCTGTGTTGAACAGATGCTTCCAACACTAAGCTGAGTTCACCAGGCTCTGCTTGATTGACACTTCTCTGGGCATTATATCTCAGCCAAACTAATCAATATGCTTGGTGACTTTGTTTCTCTCCTTCCCATCCTTATCTCTGCTCACTTGAACTTAACCCTCCACAGCAACTATATTATATTATCTTCAAGCTTAGCTGATGCATTCCTCAGATTTTTTTTTTTTACTTTTGCCTCTTTCTTCTCTCATCTTTCCGGTTTCAGTGTCTGAGTACTTTTTGCAAGAAACCTCATGTTACTAACCTCATGTTAATAACCAAGTTTTCATCTTTTGTTTATGGTGAGATTCATTATATTTTCTCCATTATTATAAGTCTAATGTCTATATCATTCTAGTATACTATGACTATTTGTGTTCAAAATGAACAAATGTCTCCGAACTGAGTCAAAATAGCTATTTCTCTTAGAATCATGAAGAAACAATTCAATAACAAACTCTTCCATATTAAATGAAAGTACCTTAAAAGGACAGTACTGTATAGGAGAAAGAGAATATAATTGATGTTAAAATTATCTGTTGAAATAAATGAGCTCAATCTTCTTTTTCTGAATCTTATTAACAATATTAAAGTATATATTTAGAAGGAAACTTAAAAACTGATGGAAATTAAGTAATCTTCTAATAACTACTTAATATATCAGGGCACTGGAAAAACTAGATGATCCTTAATTTGATTGAAGATAGTAGCAGATAATGGAACTTGCTGAATGAGAGCTAAATTTAGGGGATAATGGCAGATATTGAATGGGTAAATAATGAAACACAGTGATCAGAATTTGAAAATGGAACTATCATTAAGATTGAATCACTCCTTAAAATATGATAGCCATAAAGCAGAATAGTAATAGATAATGTTCATTTTATAAGTAATTAGTACATACCTACTCTGTGTACATAGCTAAAAAGCAATTTGAGAGTAAATCACACAATTGGTTTCAAATAATGAAAGAAGTTAAGGGAGAGTTAAGTCACAGAGAAGGTTCAGGAAATAGCATAGACCAGTTCTCCACACAGCTCTTCTGACAATAAGAATGTCAAACTAAATAATACATAAATAGTATAATAGGCAACTAAAGGAGAAACTTCAGTGGGTTGTATTTCCAGTCCAAGATCAAAGTTTCTACAAACAGGCAAGTTACCAGAGCAAGAACATTGTAACACAGGTGATCTAGGGGTCAGCCTACAGAACTTCAAGCTATTTCAATAGTTCAGGGATGCCCAGAGTTGTTCAGGTAATCAACTCTAGGACCTAAAGGGTCCAATATTCGGGTCTAAGTACCTAGAGCTCAAACACCATGGGTGTTCCCAAAGGCTATAGTCTTAACCTCCTTCTCTTCTATCTCTGTACTATTTCCCTTGGTTATATCATAAGTATCTATGAATTCATATACTATCTCTACAGGGATAATTTTTAGATTTATCCAGACTTAACTTCTTTCTTGATTTTTTCAGTCTCAAATTCCCAACTGTTTATGGTAAGCCCAGAATATCTATAACTTGACATATATAAAATGGAACTCATGATTTCCCCCCAAAACCTCACATCTTCTTAACTTTCCTATTAGAATGGAGTAAACAATGGACCTTCTAGTGAACTAGGTTCACACAACCTACATATTATCTTTGTTTCTTCACTCTCTCTGACCCCATCCCATTTCCAATTAGATGCCAAATCCTGTCATTTCTATCTTTATAACACATCTCATATACACCCTTTTCTCTCCTGATACTGCTATCAGCACCTCTCTCCTATACTGTAGAATTGGTAGAAGCCTCAAGTCTATTCTACTTCCCGTCCATTTTTCCAATCAAATGTCAAATTTATCTTCCTAAGTTTCAAATTGGATCATGTAACTCCCCCACCCAATCAACTCCAGTGGCTTACTATTTCCTCAAAGATCAAATATAAAATCCATTATTTGGCTCATAAAGCTACCCAAAACCTCATTTCATGTCTTCTTATGCTTTACACTGTCTTCCATTCACATATTCTGTGATCTAAATACTATTTTCCTTGTTGTTCCTCACAGAAGTCACTCAAATGCCAACTCTTGAGTTTTTCTCCCTCCTCATATTCAAGTATTAAGTTCCTTGACATTCTAAGTTCCAGATAAAAGTTCTACTTTGAAGAAAAAGTCTTTCATGATCCTCTTAAATTCCAGTGCCTTTCTTCTACTGATCATTTCCAACTTATCCTCTTTAAATCTTGTCTATACCTAGTTGTTTGAATGTTGTATTCCTCACTGGATTGAGAGCTCCTTCAAAGCAGGAACTGTCTTTTGCCTTGCTTTTTAATCTCTAGTACTTTATGCCTGGCACATAGTAGGTTATTAATAAATACTACTTAACTGGTCAAAGTGTAGGGATGCCAGAACTGATGTTGTAGTCAGCCCAGTCCATGTTGGCAGCTCATTTTCTAAGGCATGATCACAGTGCTGACTCAGAGTCCAGATCCTCTATTCCTCAGGCAACCCCACAAGGGTCTCTAAAAGCAGATTGTGAATATAGTCTTCCACTCAAAAAAAAGCTCTGGGATCTACAAGAAGGAACTGGATCAGAGACTCAACTTTGAAAATGCCACCTGTTAGTACAGGATTCTTAGGTTGCCCAGAGTAGATGTCTGAAAGAATTAGTAAGCAAAAATATTGTGAAGACAGGGATTCACAAGACAAAAAGCCAGAAGAATAATTCCGAAACACCTACAAGTGAAGCTTCAAATAGAAGCATAGCTTGCAAACAAATAAGAATTCAAATTCCTAAAAGAAACTGTTAACATATTTAAAATGAATTTGTAAGGTTGTCTTATGACATGAGTGGCAGCTAGGTAGTGAAGTAGATAGGGGACAAGACATGGAGTGAGGAAGATGAGTTCAAATCTAGCCCCAGCCACTTACCAGTTCTGTGACCTTGAGGAAAGTCACTTGACACTGTTGACCTGAGTTTCCTCATTTGTAAAGTGACCTGGAGAAGGAACAGGCAAACAATTTCACTACCTTTGCCAAGAACACCCCAAATGAGGTCAAAGTCAGATACAACTGAAAAGAATGAACATTTATGACAAAAAATAATGAAATGAGAAAAATAAAGCAAATAATTTAAAAGAAATTAGAGCCATAGAAGACAGACTTAGAAAGAGAATTAACACCTTGGAAAAGAGGTACACCATTTTATCTAAGTAGCAGAATCTTTGAAAATGAGAAAGGACAAAAAAGATATTGGTGCCTCCATGAGACAGTCATATATATTAAAACAATGTCAAAAGATTAAAAGAAACCTAGAAAAAAATGTAAGGTATCTCATATTTCAACATTCATTGTTCTGGAAAACTAATGAAGGAGAGAGGATTTTAAATCATTGAGCTACCTGATGGAGCTGATTAAAAATAAAAATAAAAACAGATAGATCTTATTTTTAAGAAATCATGGGCAGGGAAGCTAGGTGGCACAGTGGGGAAAAAAAGGATATAAAGATATCATGGGGGGCAGCTAGGAGGTGCAGTGGATCAAGGATGGGCTCTGGATTCAGGAGGACCGGAGTTCAAAATTGGCCTCAGATACTCAATACTTACTAGCTGTGTGACCCTAGACAAGTCACTTAACCCTCATAGTTCTGAAAAAAATAATAATGAAAGGTGTATAGGTCTCTTTGAACCAGAGGGCAAAGTGAAACCAGAAAAATCTCCCAGTCATCTCCTGAAATAACCCCTAAAGGGAAAACTCCCAGTAAAATGAAAGCTAAAATCCAGAGTTCTAGGCCAAAGAAGGGAAAATATTGCAAGATTCCAGGAAAGAAAAAAACCTACACCTTTAAATAGAAAAAGATTCACAGTATCACACAAGATTTGGCATGACTGCTGATGCAGAATGATGTAAGCAGAATCAGGAGAACAATTTGTAGTGATAGAAAAGAGACTAGATTTGTAGCATGAAACATATTTTTAGACACGGAAAATGTGCGAGAATGTTTTGCTTGATTAGATATGTTTGTTTAGGGTTCCTCCCCGCTGAAGATTGGAGGAGTGAAAGAAGGAAAAGGAGCTATTATTTATTCATTAAAAATTAAATTTAATAAAATAAAAAAGAAATCAAGTAGGGAAGGCCCCGATAATGAAAAGCCTTCACATAACAAACACCCTCTCCCCCAAATAATTCACATGCAAATTTCTATAAGGTACATTTTGCAAAATAAGGTAAATAAAATAGTATTAAAGAATAATTGCACCTAATAATAGACACAACCTCACATTTGTTATTTAGTTTGTTAAAAGAGTTTGTATTTTAACTTTCATACACTAGTATCATTGTAATTAGGTCCATTGTAGTTGACTAGAAAATTTTGTTTCAATCAATGTTGTAACAATTGGAATGACGCCACCTTCTGGAGACTTACTGTAGGAAAGCTCCACCATGAGGAGAAGACCTCTGAGGGCAAGGCCATGCGGCTTTTCTCTGGAGTCAGGAAGTGATGTTATTCTCCTTAATAAATGCTTAAAAGTCTAAAGTATTGCTAAAGCTTATAATTTATTGCAACCACTCATTAGGTATTTTAGACTAGCTATAATTTTAGCCCCTTACAATGTGAATTATATTTACATAATTGAAGTCATTATGTGATCACCTATTTTTGGTGGACAGGCAGGGGTAGTATGTCCTTTTTTGAATTTTCCTTCCTCCCAAGAAGAAAGTTGGTATAGTAGCTAGAAAGTTGGACAATATAGCAGAGTGACCTGGGTTCAAGTCTCACCTCTTATACATGTGAGCTTTGTGATAAAGGACAAATGGTTTAACTTCCTAGTATCTTGGGCAATTCTTCAAGACTAATTTTCAGTGAAGGTGAACATTTACATTATTAAATGATGTTTCATTTGACCACTGGTTTACTAGAGAATGAATCTTAATCCTTTACATTCATGTCATTTCCCCTATAGACTGTGGATATCAAACTTTTATTGGTGATATTGACTGCAAACTTTTCCCCCAGCTCTTTTATTTCCCCTTCTTATCGTAGCTAAAAATCCTTTTATTTGGGAAGATGTTAATTTTACTTATTCCAAGTAATAGTTTCTCTTTTTAAATTTTCATTCTCATATTTTTTATAATATTTTCTATGGTATACTTAGTTATTTTGCTACCACCCCCTTACTATCCAGAACCATGAAGGTAGTAAGTTTATGATTTGGTACCAAACTTATTGTAAATTATCAAAATTTGATGCTAAAGGCCTTCTTGTTGGCTTAGCAAGTCTGGCCACCTACTTAATATAAACAATCGACCCCTGCAGAATATGGAAAGATGAATAGATTTGGAGTCAAAGTTTCTGGGTTAAAATCTTGACTTTTCAATTTATTAGCTGTCAAATAATCTCTTTGACTCAGTTTTACCATCTGTATAATGGAAGTGGTTTTACTGGTTGACCTCTAAGGTGCCTTCTAGTGCTAAAGCTATGTTGCAGTAACTTAAAAACCTGAGGGGGTATCTAGGTGGTGCAGGGGATAAAGCACTGGCACTAGATTCAGGAGGACCCGAGTTCAAATCCAGTCTCAGATACTTGACACTTACTAGCTGTGTGACCCTGGGCAAGTCACTTAACCCTCATTTCCCTAAAAACAAACAAACAAACTCAAAAGGCCTATAAGAAGTCTGCCTTTTACACACACACACACACACACACACACACACACACATGTCTGCCTTGGTTGTATGGCAGAGAAACACAGACAGATGGGTTTAGATGTAGACAGAGATTTAGATGCTTAAGAAAAACTGAGAAATCCCATGCTTAATAGTTTGTTCTAACCTTTAGAAATGATGCTATATATGTTCCACTTAAAAATTAGCAAAGATTTTCCTGATGCTAAGCTTTACATCCTCAATTTATAAAATGTGACTTTAAAAATTGGTGGGAGGGGGCAGCTAGGTGGTGCAGTGGATAATTCACTGGCCCTGCATTCAGGAGGACCTGAGTTCAAATCCGCCCTCAGATACTTGACAGTTACTAGCTGTGTGACCCTGTGCAAGTCGCTTAATGCTCATTGACCCCCCCCAAAAAAAAAAGTGGTAGGAAAAAGTTGTATATTAACACTAGTAGTCATCACATACAGTATTAGTGAAAGTAGGAATAGCTCATGTTATAAGCTGAGACCTTAAATTCCCTAGTTTACAAAGCAGAAATAATTCCAATTATTTTAAGTGCAAACAAATTAAGTACACACTTAAGTATGGGATAGACAAACACATATATTTCAAAACTTGGAATTGCTTGTGGATGATACAGAGCTCTATAGAATGAATACAGCTGTGAAAAGCAGTTTCCTAAAGAAAGAAGGGGGTGGGGGGGGGAATTGTTCATCTCAAGTTGAATTGCTTCAATTGAGACAAGATGAGTGTTGATTAATGGAGCCAAATGTCAACTCAATTAAAGTAATTCAAGTTTAACAAGGAGACTTTGGTGACATTTATCTATTGACATAAGCCCTCCTGAAGCAAAATCACATGCAGTTTTTAAATGAATTAGCTCCACTTTATCTAACACAGTAGAAATTCACTCCCAGTGTTTTAAAGCATAAGGTCACTGTTAATAAGCTTTAACTATCCATCTCTTATCCTACTACTGAAAACAGGGTTACACTCCTTTTATCATAAGGGGAAGGTTTCAAGGGTTTCACTGACTTAGGATTCCTTTGTTTATTGATGTGGTAATGTGGTGAAGTAGCTAGAAGACCAAACCTGGCAACAGTAAGACTTCAGTTCAAATCAGGCTTCAGACACTTCCTAATTGTACAGCCCTGGGCAAGTGAATTAATGTCTGTCTACCTCAGTTTCTTAAATTGTAAAATGAATTAATAATAATAGCACCTACATTTCAGGATTGTTGTGAGGATCCAATGATATATTAGTAAATCACTATCACATTATGTGGCACATAGTGAATGTTCAATAGATACTTATTCTTTTCCCTATCCCCTTCTCTCTATATTGGATTTTAGATGCTAGGCACAATTTTTCTCCAGGAAGACTACTGAGGGAGGCAATAAATGAAGGAAAGACATCATCAATGACATATGTTACTGGAAAAGGAGACAGAGTTAGAATGAAAGATAAAAGATGGATGCTTAATTTTATGCTAGGTTTCTATGAAACAGCAACAGAATAAGGTAAATGCTTCCATCAAATTAATTAGATCCTCCACGGATTAACTAGATAAGATGTGGACAGGAATTGCAAAAGAGGAGAAGCCATTGGGTGGGTGGCCATTGGTACCAGTGTGTATGTGCGTGTGTGTGTATGTGCGTGTGTGCGCATGTGTGTGTGTGTGTGTGTGTGTGTGTGTGTGTGTGTAGGGGCATATTAACAACCCTGAGAATCATGAATAGACTGAAACCTAAGTGATAAAAGTATTACTTCCAAAGAAAGTGGCAAAAATATGTCATAAAGATACCATAATATAAAGCAAAATTACAATGGAAGCCAATTAAAATGAGTAACCATGGGATTAATAGGACAGTTAAAAGGATATATTTTCTGTGCTCTAAACTAGAGCAAAACAAAGGCAAAATGTTGCAACAGAACTTTAATAAATATGCTATTCCATGAATCACTTCTTAAGCACTAAGAGGTGAAATATACTAGTCTGAATCTCAGTATTATATTAAAACCATTGAATTTGTTAAGATGCTGTTTCTTTCCAACCAAATGAAAAGTGTATTAAGTCTCTGCTTTTTGGGATAAAACAGTAAAGAAAATATTTCCTGTGTGAAAATGTAATGTGACATGTTCAGCAAATTGTATCAATATGAATAAGTATTTCAGGGAGAAAAATATACTAAGTAGAGAGGCTCTCTTGGTTGTGACTGAAATTAGTTTCTTATTCTGAGAATGAACTGGAGACCCATTGTAAGTATTAAAGAGGATTGAACAGAAAGGGTTCATTTTTTTTCCTCTTTTGCCCTGAGCATATATACAGAGTGAAATGAAGACTTGAGGCAGCTCCTTGCTTTGAAACAACTTAATTTGATATTCTCTGTTGCTTTCATGGCTCTGTGATCTCATCGATATGGCTACTTGCTCTCTCTAATGATGGAGCTCACAACCCATGATGCCTGCCTAGTCATTGCTACTCTTATTCTTTTTCTTCCCATAATTTTGTTTTAGAGTTTCCTCTCATTGTATAGGGTACCTTCTCAAAGAGCCCTTGAAATTTTTCATATACCAGTAGATTAGACTATATATTGCTTATCCCTCACTCTTGGAATATGACTTAACTGTTTTTCTGGTCATTCATTTTGCTGATGAATTCCATTATGATGTTTCTTTGTTTCCTCATTTCTAATGTGTTGCAGTCTTCTCTTTCATTTTTAAAGGTAGTTTATTCCTTGAAATCAAGCCACATAATATAATATAATAAAAGAATAATTATATTAAACAACAAACTTGTGGTTCAATGGCAAGTTTGGGATCACTTAATACTTAAGTTCTGAAATAGTGTTTTATTATAATGTGTTGAAGGAAGAATATGTTTTCACATTAATAGGAAATTAACATTAATGGTCCCATGCTAAGGGCTGCATGAATAATGATTTTAAAAACTAAATATGTTTAGTTTGGAGAATAGAAGATTCCTGGAGGACATAATAATTATATTTAAGTATTTGAAAGGGCTGGCATGTTGAAGAAGTATTGACCTTGTTCTGTTAAGTCCCAGAAGGCAATCTAGGAGCAGTGGGTACAAATCATAAATAGACAGGTATAAGGAAAAAAATCCCCTCATTAAAAAAAATGTTGAGTCATTTTAGTTATATTTGACTCATTGTAACACCATTTGGAGTTTTCTTGGTAAAGATACTGGAGTGGTTTTCCATTTCCTTCTCCATATCATTTTACAGATGAGGCTAAGTGATTTGCCCAGGGTCACACAGCTAGTAAGTTTCAGAGGTCAGTCCTACTGACTCCAGAGCCAACTTAGCTGCCCCCTCATAACAATGAAACCTTTCAAAAAGTGAAATGACATGCTTCTCTTTAGATGTGTTTAAGTAGAAGCTGACCAGCCACCTGTTGAGTACGTTATAGTGAAGATTCCTTTCCTGTATGAATTACACTATATCACTACTAAAGTCCCTTCAAAATCTCAAATTCTAAACTGTGAAGACTCTGAAATGATAGTTTAAAGAAGATATTCTTCCTAGGTGTTGGATTGTTGACCTCTCTGTGAATCATAATCACTAGAGAAAAGCTATAATTTATACATATTTTGATAATTCCAAAGTTCTACTCCAACTAGAGAAGACTGCATTCCAACATACTTGTTCTGACTACTACTTATTTGTAAGTGCTTATTGACATCAATTTTCATAAGCATAAAGAATAATGTATAAAAACTGAACTGTAGGTTGCTCTCAAAATTAAACTGTTTAAGTACTTTTTCAAAAATTTCTCTTATTAGTTTCTCAACTCAGTACCCACAGTTTCAAATCCTTAGAGGGACAACTACTGCAAGATTCAAGGTACTCTGTGGGTCTGAATCTCTACTTCTATGAAAGAGAATTAATTTATACTCTTAAAGGGAGTGCTGGATGCAGAGATGCCCTGCACTTTGATGCAATAACAACATACCACTGTCATCTGCCTCAATTCTTTCATTTTATCAACTGCATTGGGAGTGGAAAATAATATGGTTAGGAACCAGTTATGCTGAACTCCACACACATTTTGTATTCTTTGATTTACTCAGTATATCTTTTGTATTTACTTATATATGTGCACAGTTTTCCTTCATAAACTTTAAGTTTTAGGCCAGGGGTTCAGGTTTTTTATTGCCAGGTTCTAGCATAGCACCTGCCATATAGTATGGGTTTATCACAAAGCTTGTTGATTGATGGATTGATTAATATCCTTGATATGTATTAAAGATGGAAATCAGCAAATAGATGTCATTAAATGGAAGGCAAATATACTTGATAATATCAATGAAATGAAGTCTGTTGCTTTACTATTTAAACATAGACATTCTTAAAAAATATTGACAAGTTAATATCTAGTATCATAAGGTTCTTTTTTTTTCCCTCTTGGGATGGGAAGTAGAAGTCTACATTTGCAATTTCATTAATATAGGGAAATCTTGCTGAAGAAAATCCTGTTAGCAAGGCATATTGGCAACTATTAGTTCTCTTCAACCTGTTTTCAGGTGAATTGTTTTGAATAGTTGTATCTTATTTTTCTATTTAATCTTTGGACCATGTTCTAATATTTCTTTTGTGTCTGAGATTTATTGAGTTCTAATTCTTCTGTTTTTCTCTTATTCTACTATTTGTATTTCATGTATTCCCCATATCCATTTCCCTCCATTACCTGAAATATAATTTTATTTACCATTTTAAATTGCAATCATTTTTTCCATTTATCACAGTTACTTGTATGTTCCTTCTGCTCAGTAGTTCTTTTTCTTCTCCCTCTCTGTCTCTGTCTCCCTCTACCTCTCCCTTACCCTTTCCCTCTTATTCTCTCTTTTTCTCTCCTTCCCTCTTGCCCCTTTCTACTTGCCTTCATCCTCCTCCTCTTCTTCCTCCTCTTTTTCATCTTCCTTCTTCTTCTCTACTTGTAATGATTATTGTAGCAGCAACTTCATAGGCCTGGGTCCAGTTAGGGATGCTCTGGATTTGAGGAGGCCAATCTGACCATGAGAAATAGTACAGTTGTTCAACTTGCTGGGGTTAGTTAGAGATTACACTTTCTTTGGAAAAGCAAAGTAGTTAATTAAGCAGATAGTGGTTAGTCAAACAGATAACAAAGCAGATGTGTCACAGACACCCAGAAAGTTGGGCTCCTTGAAATTTATAGCATGAGCTTGGTTGGGAGCCAGTCATATTTGTTATGTGATTAGGACCAGGTAATGACAATAATCTCAAGTTAAGAAAGTGGCATACTTGCTACATTATTGATCCCATGCCCCACATCATTTTCCAAAATGTTGTAATTTTTCATTCTTAAGTTCCTCCCTGCTCCCTTCTTCTCTCCTCTATAAAACTACTGCCCTCTCCTTTGTTCAGGGAGTTGAAGTTTAGACTTCTCCCAGCCATACCTCTATGTGCTAAATGATTGAGGAACATGCCATAAATCTGTTCCTCCCCAGGAGTTGAATTTTAGACTTCTTCTCCAAGCCATAGCTCTGTGTGCTGAATAATAAAACTTTTACTTAAATTTTGATTGGATTTTGCAGGTGAGTTATTCTTTGAAAGAGGTATATTTTCAGACCCAGTTAAGCAATGACAATTTTGGAGTTCAGCTTTCCTCTGGTTTTAGCTCTTAGGATTTGCTTACCTCATGATAGTTTTTTGTTTTGTTTTGTTTTTTGCATTTAGTGCCTTCATTGGATTAATTCCTATTTCCCCCTTCCATTCTTGAACTGGGAATTTGCATTTATGCCAGTTCTCTCCAAGATACTTAGATGGGTTAGGTAGGACTTCTTTAGTTTCATACCCTATATACCATAATCTTAGTACTCCCAATTCTGCTTATCTGGATGGGTTGATTGATTCTAGGCCTTAGCTTTTGCTTTAATTTCTTGCTTCCTAAAAGTCTCCTTGTGGTTCACTTCAGAGACAGGCCTTGTTTGGTTTCCTACTCCTTTTAATTTCATAGTTTTCATTTAGGAGGTTTTTTTTTTTATTATTCCTTTCAGTTACCCTAACAGATCGCAGAGTGCTAATGGAAATTATACTGTTCTCAAGATTATTGAATAAGAGGGGGAAAGGGGAAGCAAATAAGCATTTATTCAGCACCTATTATGTGCTAGAGACAATGGTAAATGCTTCACAAATATGCCATTTGTTCCTTACAACAACCCTAAGAGGTAGGCATTATTATTATCCCAAAATTACAGTGGAGGAAACTGAGGCTGGCTGCTCTTAAGTGACTTGCTTGAGGGTCACAGAACTAAAATGAGTCTGAAGCCTGATTTGAACTCAGATTTTCCTGACGCCAAGCCCTGTGCCCTATGTACTGTACCACCTAGCTATCTTAGGTAAATGACCTTCCTTGTTCTTGTGCCCAAATGTTGTTGGCCTTTTCTTCTTCTTTAGTGTCCTGCATTCTCAGGACATTATGGGCAAGCCCTATTTCCCCATACAGTGACCTACCTATTGGGACTGATTGTAATCTTGCTTCTGATCTCATTTAAAGATCTGGCTAGCTTCCGGTCTATTTTTGAGAGTTCATATTATATGCTTTTCTATTCCCACCTATCCTAGCTCCTGGAATTATTATTGGATTTTGCATTTATTTCCTTAGTATGGACCTCGTCACACTTCCATCACTTGCATATTTCAATGCACTAGTGATGGTTTCCTTGGTTCAACTCTTCTGCCAGCCTCTCTACCTTTATAGGTTCCTCTGGAATGTATAATATTGTCTTGCTTCCTTTGTCAGTTGCTTTATTTTTAGGCTTTTGGGGGCCTTAAGGGCATAATAATTGGTTTTTCAAAGGGATATCTTTGCTTCTCTAGATCTTTCATTTCTAAATTTCAACCTGAAGATGAAATTTGCTTTTTTTTTAAGCAAATAAAATATTTTGTTAAACATAAAATTTGAAGAATTAAGCATGAATGTCAAATCTCTTTGAACCTGGATGTGGGTAGCTATATATATATGCTTACCTAAACTTAAATTAATATGTTTCCATTTCTCATTAAAATTTCAACTAGATACACAATATATTCTCATCTAAGCATAGCTTTAAGATAACATGATATCAGAGAAAGAAAATTATAGACCAATTTCCCTAATGAATATTGATGCTAAAATCTTAAATAAGATATTAACAAGGAGATTACAGCAAGTGATCACCAGGATAATACACTATGACCAGGTGGGATTTATACCAGGAATGCAGGGATGGTTCAACAGTAGGAAAACTATTATCATAATCAACCACATCAATAAGAAAACCAACCAAAATCATATGATTATCTCAATAGATGCAGAGAAAGCTTTTGACAAAATACAACACCCATTCCTAATAAAAACACTGGAGAGTTTAGGAATAGGTGGACCTTTCCTTAAAATAACAAACAGTATCTACCTAAAGCCATCAGCAAGTATTATATGCAATGGAGATAAGTTAGAGGCCTTCCCAATAAGATCAGGGGTGAAACAGGGATGTCCATTATCGCCCCTATTATTTAATATTGTCCTAGAAATGTTAGCTTTAGCAATCAGAGAAGAGAAAGGAATTAAAGGAATTAGAATAGGCAAGGAGGAAACAAAACTATCACTCTTTGCAGATGATATGATGGTATACTTAAAGAATCCTAGAGAATCAACTCAAAAATTACTTGAAACAATGAACAACTTTAGCAAAGTAATAGGATATAAAAGAAATCCACATAAATCATCAGCATTTCTATACCTGACCAACAAAGTCCAGCAGCAAGAGATAGAAAGAGAAATTCAATTTAAAGTAATGGTAGATAATATAAAATACTTGGGAGTCTACTTGTGAAGACAAACCCAGGAACTCTATGAACACAACTACCAAACACTCTTCACACAAATCAAATCAGATCTAAGTCAAAAGGAAAGATATCAATTGCTCATGGATAGGCAGAGCTAATATAGTAAAAATGACAATACTGCCTAAATTAATTTACTTATTTAGTGCCATACCAATCAGACTACCTAAAAACTATTTTATAGATCTAGAAAAAATAATAACAAAATTCATCTGGAAAAACAAAAAATCAAGAATATCCAGGGAAATAATGAAAAAAAAAATTCACAGGAAGGTGGGTTAGTGGTACCAAACCTGGAGCTGTACTATAAAGTAGCAGTTATCAAAGCTATCTGGTACTGGCTAAGAAATAGAGTGGAGGATCAGTGGAATAGGCTTGGCACAGGAAATGAAGTAGTAAATGACACTAGTAATGTAGTGTTTGATAAACCCAAAGACTCCAGCTTCTGGGATAGGAACTCAGTATTTGACAAAAACTGCTGGGAAAACTGGAAGATACTATGACAGAAATTAGGCATAGACCAACATCTGACACCTTATACTAAAAGAAGGTCAAAATGGATACACGATTTAGACATAAGAGGTGATACCATAGGTAAATTAGGAGAGAAAGGAATATTCTACCTTTCAGATCTTTGGAAAGGAAAACAGTTTATGACCAAACAAGAGACAGAGAATATCATAAAATGCAAAATGGATGATTTTGATTACATTAAATTAAAAAATTTTTGTACAAACAGAAGCAAGGCATCCAAAATTAGAAGGGAGGCAGAAAGCTGGGAAACAATTTTTGTGGCCAGTACTTCTGATAAAGGCCTCATCTCTAAAATATATAGGGAACTAAATCAAATTTATAAGAATCCAAGTCATTCCCCAATTGAGAAATGGTCAAAGGATATGAACAGGCAGTTTTCTGATGAAGAAACCAAAGCTATCTATTCCCATATGAAAAAATTATATATATATATATATATATATATATATATATATATGTATGTATGTATATATATGTATATTATATATATATGTATATTATATATATATATCACCTATATCAGATTACCTGCTGTCTAGGGGAGGGGGGAGGGAGGGGAGGGAGGGAGAAAAATCTGAAATTGTAAAGCTTGTATAAACAAAAGTTGAGAACTATCTTTACATGTGACGGAAAAAAATAAAATACTTTATTAATTTTTTTTAAAAAAGATAACATGACACCTATGTAAATGCCACCAAAATATCTGTTTTTTTTTTTAACCAAAATGCCAAACTTTTAAAGAATTCCTTCTTGGAACAATGCCAATGTTTTTAAAGTTTATTTAATTATTAATTCAATATTCCTTCATTATCACATCTCATATCATATGTTTTAGTGAATTTTGTTTAGATGATAGCCAAAAAATGCATGTAAATAGGAAAATCAATTAATCTTCATACAGGCAGAAGTAATTATTTTCCCCATATAATACAGATGGAAAGACTCATTATAGAAAATGGATTTGACTGAACATAATGAAATGAAGAAGAAAAAACTGGGATGGATAGGTGGCAAAGTATATAAAGTGCCTGCTATGAAGTGAGGAAGACTCATTATCCTGAGTTCAAATTTGGGCGCAGGCACTTACTAGATCTGTGACCCTAGGTAAGTCATTTACCTCTGCCTGCTTCAGTTTCTCATCAGTAAACTGTGGTGGAGAAAGAAATGACTAATTTCTCAAGTATATTTGCCAAGAAAATGCCAAATGAGGTCATAAAGAGTCTTATATGACTGAAAAATTACTAATCAAAAACAACAAAGAAAAAATTATGAAAAAAAACATAAAAGAAAAGAAAACAATAAAAAAAATAAGACAACTAAGTGTTAAAAAGTGAACAAGTTAAATATATAAGGAACTATTAAAAATTTGGAAAGTTAACACCAATTCCACAATGGATAAAATGTCAAAGAAAAGGAAAAAATATTTTCAAAAGAAAAAAATGAACTTTTAATAATGAATTAAATCTTCAACCTTATTAATAATCACACATTTTCAAATTAAAAAAAAATCTTTGGGGGGGCTGAGCCAAGATGGCAAAGAGGAATCAGCAAGCTGCCTGAGCTCTCCTTCTGTTCCCTCAAAAAGAACATTAAATCAAGCCTGGAGATGGATTCTGAAACTACAGAACCTGCAAAAAGACAGAGAGACATAGTCTTCCAACCAGAGATAATTTAGAAGACCTCAGGAAAAGGTCGCTCTGACTCTGGTAAAAGGGAGGCACAGCACAGGGCAGCAGTGCAGCACTGAGTGGGTCAGGGCAAGTCAGCAGGAAGCTGCGGGCCACACTGGAACAATTGAGGACCCTTGAACCTGGCTCAAAAATGTGGTGGCCCAGTAGGACAGTGGAAAAATCTACCTACCCGAGCCAAGAGGGCAAGTTGCCAGCTGTAGGACCACTGATCTAGCTTGCTCAGACAGGAAGTACAGGGGGGCATACTGAACATACTATAAAGGCCTCAGAATAAAAAGACAGTCACACAGCACCTATACCCCTGCACAAGAAGCATAATAAAGGGACCTTGGTGCCCCCAGAGCAGACCTCAACTTAAAAAATAAATAAATTAGCTGCAATAATGAGTAAGAAGCAAAAAAGAGCCCTCTCCATTGAGAGCTTCTGTATCAATAGGGAAGAAGCAAATATTAACTCAGATGAGGACAATACCCTCAAATTGCCTACATGTAAAGCCTCATGAGGGAAGGTCAATTGGTCTCAAGAACAAAAAGCCTTCCTGGAAGAGCTCAAAAAGTTTTTTAAAAATCAATTGAGAGAGGAAGAAAAAAATGGGGAGAGAAATGTAAGCAAAACAAGAAAACTATGAAAAAAGAATCAGCAGCTTGGAAAAGGAAGCACAAAGATTGACTGCAGAAAGCAATTCCTTAAAAAATGTATCTGGCCAAATGGAAAAAAAAGGTGCATAATTTCACTGAAGAAAACAATGCTGAAAAAGAATTAATTTGGCCAAATGGAAAAAAAGGTGCATAATCTCATTGAAGAAAACAGTGCCTTAAAAAATTCATCTGGCCAAATGGAAAAAAAAAATAAGGTGCGTAATCTCATTGAAGAAATCAATGCCTTAAAAATTAAATTGAACAGTTGGAAGATAAGGAATTCATGAGACACCAGAAATCAGTCAAGCAGAAGCAAAAGAATGAAAAAATAGAAGAAAATGTGAAATACCTCATTTGAAAGACAACTGTTCTGGAAAACAGATCCAGGAGAAACAATTTGAGAATTATTGGACTGCCTGAAAGCAATGACCAGAAAAAGAATCTAGACACCATATTCCAGGAAATTATTAAGGAGAAGTGCCCTGGTATCATAGAATCAGAGGATAAATTCATCATTGAAAGAATCCACCGATCACCTCCTGAAAGAGACCCCAAAAGGAAAACTCCAATGAATATTGTAGCCAAATTCCAGAATTATCAGGTGAAGGAGAAAATACTCCAAGCAGCCAGAAAGGAGCAATTTAAATATAATGGAGCCACAGAAAGGATTGCTCAGGACCTGGCTGCTTCATCATTAAAGGACTGCAAGGCTTGGAATATGATATTCCGGAAGGCAAAGGAGCTTGGATTGCAGCCAAGAATGTATTACCCAGCAAAAACGATCATTCTCTTTCAGGGGAAAAGATGGACATTCAATGACATTGGGGACTTTCAAGGTCTCCTGATGAAAAGACCAGAACTGAATAGAAAATTTGATCTTAACATACAAGACTCAAGACAAGTTTAAAAAGGTAAACAGAGGGGAAAAAGAAGTTACTCAATTACTTTAAACTGTTTATATCCCTACACAGGAAGATAATACTCATAACTCTTAAAAATTGTAAATGTATTTGGGCAGAGAGAAGGACTTTACACAGAGGGTATAAATATAAATTGTCTTTGATGTGATGATACAAAGAAAATTAAGGGGGTAAAAAGGGAGGCTATGAGGAGCAGAGGAAAGAGTAGGGGGAATGGGGTGAATTACATCATATGAAGTGGTAAAAAAAAAAAAACCTATTACAATAGAGGGAAAGAAAGGAGGGGTGAACATTGTTTCAACCCTACTCTCATTAGATTTGCTTCAAAGAGGAAATAACATATACATTCATTGGGATTAAGAAACTTAGCTCATTCTTCAAGGAAACAAAAGGGGAAGGGAAAGGGGAGACTGATAGAAGGGAGTAAAAAAATCAAGGGAGAAAAGGGTAAAGAAAAGAGAGGGGGTGTTAAAAAGGGGGGCAGATTGGGAGAGGCAGAGGTAAGAAGTAAAACATCGGTGAGGAGGAATAGGGTGAAAGAAGGGGGGAAAGTACAAAGGGGGTAAATAGAATGGAGGAGAATAAACAGTAATAATAACTGTGAATGTGAATGGGATGAACTCTGCTATAAAACAGAGGCAAATTGCAGAGTGGATTAAAAACCAGAATCCTACAATATGCTGTTTACAAGAAACACATTTGAAGCAGAGAGATACACACAGAGTAAAGGTAAAAGGCTGGAGCAGAATATATTATGCTGCAGCTAAAGAAAAAAAAAATCAGGGATAGCAATCTTTAATTCAGAAAAAGCACAGGTAAAAATAGATCTCATTAAAAGAGATAAGGAAGGAAATTACATCTTGCTTAAAGGTACTATAGTTAATGAAGTAATATCAATATTAAATATGTATGCACCAAGTGGTATAGCATCCAAATTCTTAGAGGAGAAGTTAAATGAGTTACAAGAGGAATTAGACAGTAATACTATACTAGTGGGGGACCTGAATCTCCCCCTCTCAGAATTAGATAAATCTAGCTGAAAAATAAATAAGAAAGAAATGAAAGAGGTGAATGGATTACTAGAAAAGTTAGACATGATAGATGTCTGGGGAAAATTGAATGGGGATAGAAAGGAATATACCTTTTTCTCAGCAGTACATGGCACATTTTCAAAAATTGACCATGTATTAGGGCACAAAAACATCATAGTCAAATGTAGAAAGGCAGAAATAGTAAATGCATCCTTCTTAGATCATGATGCAATAAAAATTACATGTAAGAAAGAGCCAGGGAAAAGTAGAATGAAAATCAATTGGAAACTAAAAAATTTCATTCTAAAGAATGAATGGGCCAAACAAGAAATCATAGAAACAATCAATAACTATATCCAAGAGAATGACAATAATGAGACAACATACCAAAATCTATGGGATGCAGCCAAAGCAGTGCTTAGGGGAAAATTTATAGCTCTAAATGCTTACATGAATAAGAAAGAGAAAGAGGAGATTAATGAATTGGGCATGCAACTTAAAAAGCTAGACAAAGAGCAAATTAGAAATCCCCAATTAGGTACTAAACTAGAGATCCTGAAAATTAAAGGAGAAATTAATAAGATTGAAAGCAAAAAAACTATAGAATTAATCAATAAAACTAAGAGCTGGTTTTATGAAAAACCAATAAAATAGATAAAATATTGGTTAATTTGATTAAAAAAAAGAAAGTAGAAAACCAAATTACCAGTATCAAAAATGAAAAGGGTGATGTTACCACCAATGAAGAAGATATTAAATCAATAATTAGGAATTATTTTACCCAACTGTATGCCAATAAATTTGACAATCAAAATGAAATGGATGAATATTTACAAAAATACAAACTGCCCAGTTTATTGGAAGAGGAATTAAAATCCTTAAATAAACCCATAATAGAAAAAGAAATTGAACAAGCCATTAATGAATTGCCTAAGAAAAAATCCTCAGTGCCAGATGGGTTTGCAGGTGAATTTTACCAAACATTTAAAGAACAATTAATTCCAATATTATACAAATTATTTGGAAAAATAGGTGAAGAAGGAGTTCTACCAAATTTGTTTTATGACACAAATATGGTGGTGATACCAAAACCAGGCAAAGCACAAACAGAGAAAGAAAATTACAGATCAATTTCCCTAACAAATATTGATGCTAAAATCTTAAATAAGATATTAGCAAAGAGATTACAGCAAGTGATCACCAGGATAATACACTATGACCAGGTGGGATTTATACCAGGAATGCAGGGATGGTTCAACATTAGGAAAACTATTAACATAATCAACCACATCAATAAGAAAACTAACCAAAATCATATGATTATTTCGATAGATGCAGAGAAAGTTTTTGAAAAAAATACAGCACCCATTCCTAATAAAAACACTAGAGAGTTTAGGAATAGGGGGAGCTTTCCTTAGAATAATAAACAGTATCTACCTAAAGCCATCAGCAAGTATTATATGCAACGGAGATAAATTAGAGGCCTTCCCAATAAGATCAGGGGTGAAACAGGGATGTCCATTATCACCCCTATTATTTAATATTGTACTAGAAATGTTAGCTTTAGCAATCAGAGAAGAGAAAGGAATTAAAGGAATTAGAATAGGCAAGGAGGAAACAAAACTATCACTCTTTGCAGATGATATGATTGTATACTTAAAGAATCCTAGAGAATCAACTCAAAAATTACTTGAAACAGTGAACAACTTTAGCAAAGTAGCAAGATATAAAAGAAATTCACATAAATCATCAGCATTTCTATACCTGACCAACAAAGTCCAGCAGCAAGAGATAGAAAGAGAGATTCCATTTAAAGTAATGGTAGATAATATAAAATACTTGGGAGTCTACTTGTGAAGACAAACCCAGGAACTCTATGAACACAACTACCAAACACTCTTCACACAAATCAAATCAGATCTAAGTCAAAAGGAAAGATATCAATTGCTCATGGATAGGCAGAGCTAATATAGTAAAAATGACAATACTACCTAAATTAATTTACTTAGTGCCATACCAATCAGACTACCTAAAAATTATTTTATAGAGCTAGAAAAAATGATAACAAAATTCACCTGGAAAAACAAAACGTCAAGAATATCCAGTCAAATAATGAAAAACATTCACAGGAAGGTAGGTTAGTGGTACCAAACCTGGAGCTTTACTATAAAATGGCTGTCATCAAAACTATCTGGTACTGGCTAAGAAATAGAGTGGAGGATCAATGGAATAGGCTTGGCACAGGAAATGAAGTAGTAAATGACACTAGTAATGTAGTGTTTGATAAACTCAAAGACTCCAGCTTCTGGGATAGGAACTCAGTATTTGACAAAAACTGCTGGGAAAACTGGAAGATACTATGACAGAAATTAGGCATAGACCAACATCTGACACCTTATACTAAAAGAAGGTCAAAATGGATACACGATTTAGACATAAGAGGTGATACCATAGGTAAATTAGGAGAGAAAGGAATAGTGTACCTATCAGATCTTTGGAAAGGAAAACAGTTTATGACCAAACAAGAGATAGAGAATATCATAAAATGCAAAATGGATGATTTTGATTACATTAAATTAAAAAATTTTTGTACAAACAGAAGCAAGGCATCCAAAATTAGAAGGGAGGCAGAAAGCTGGGAAACAATTTTTGTGGCCAGTACTTCTGATAAAGGCCTCATCTCTAAAATATATAGGGAATTAAATCAAATTCATAAGAATCCAAGTCATTCCCCAAATGAGAAATGGTCAAAGGATATGAACAGGCAGTTTTCTGATGAAGAAGCCAAACTATCTATTCCCATATGAAAAAATGCTCTAAATCTCTAATGATTAGAGAGATGCAAGTTAAAACAACTCTGAGGTACCACCTGACACCTATCAGATTGGCTGAAATGACAAAAAAAGGAAAATAATAAATGTTGGAGAAGCTTTGGAAAAATTGGAACACTAATGCATTATTGGTGGAGCTGTGAACTGATCCAACCATTCTGGAGAGCAATTTAGAATTATGCCCAAAGGGTGATAAAGCTGTGCATACCCTTTGACCCACCAATACCACTTTTGGGTCTTTTTCCTAAAGAGATCATGGAAAGGGGAGAGGGACCCACATGTAGAAAAATATTTATAGCTGCTCTTTACGTGGTGTCAAGGAATTGGAAGTTGAGGTGGTGCCCACCAATTGGGAAATGACTGGACAAGTTGTGGTATATGAATGCAATAGAATACTGTTGTTGCTGTAAGAAATGATAAGCAGGAGGAGGTCAGAGAAACCTGGAGGGTCTTGCATGGGCTGATGATGAGTGAGATGAGCAGAACCAGAAGAACATTGTACACATTATCATCAACATTGAGTGATACAGAAGAGTTCCAGGGAACTCATGATAGAAGAGGATCTCCAAATCCAGGGGAAAAATAAAAAAGAACTGTGGGGTATAGATGCTGAATGAACCACACTATTTCTTTTGGTTTTGGTGCTGTTGTTTTTCTATTTTGAGGTTTTTTACTCATTGCTCTGATTTTTCTCTTATAACATGACTAATGCAGAAATATGTTTAATGTTATTTTGTGTATATATGTACATATATGTATATATATATATATATATATATATGTGCGTATGTATATATAAAACCTATATCAGATTACCTGCTGTTTAGGGGAAGGGGGAGGGAGGGGAGGGAGGAAGAAAAATCTGACATTGGAAAGCTTGTATAAACAAAAGTTGAGAACTATCTTTATATGTAATAGGAAAAAAATAAAATACTTTATTTAAAAAAAACTATGAGGAACATTTCCATAGTATTAAGTTAGCAAAATAATTAAATAGAGCCCAACATTGTTTGCAGGTTTCTGGAGAAGTAGACTCTAAACATTCCCTAAGCATGAAATTAAAATTTAATAAAATCTTTCTGGAAATTCATCTTGCTATATACAATAAAAATTACAAAAAAAACCCCATATCATTAGAGCCACCCATTTTCTACAACTTGTGAAACTTTCCTGATAATGTTATAAACAATCCAAGCTTTTTAAAGCAGCATTGTTTGCCCCTATAGTGGAAGCAACTTAAACTTTCAATACAAAGTGTACTTTAAAAAAAATAAATTAGAAACATTTTCTCAAGTTTTGAGTTCCAAATTTTATCCCTCCTTTCCCTATTTCCTTCCTGAAGCAATAAGCAATTAGCTATAGATTATTCATGCGCAATTATGTAAAATATTACCATGTTATTCATTGTGTGTAAGATAATGAATAAAAGGGAAAAATTACAGGAAGTGAAAAATAGCATGCTTCAGTCTCTGTTCAATCAATATCAATTCTTTCTTTGGAGGTGGGTAGTATGCTTCATGATTAGTCTTTTGGCATTGCCTTGGATCATTGTATTGCTGAGAATAGTTAAGGCCTTCACAGTTCTTCATCAAATAATATTGACATCTCTGTTCACAAAGTTCTCTTAGTTCTGCTCAGTTTACAATGCACCAGGTCATACATGTCTTTCCAGGCCCTTCTGAAATCATCTTGCTTGTCATTTCTTATAGCATGATAATGTTCCATCACCATCATATGCCACAGCATGTTTAACCATTCCCCAGTTGATCGGCATTCCTTTGATTTCCAATTTCACAAAAAGAGCTGCTGTAAATATTTTTGTAAAAATAGTCTTTTTTCTCCTTTTTTTTTGGATGTATTTGGGATATAAAACTAGCAGTAACATTGCTGAATGAAAGGGTATGCATAGTTCTATAGCCCTTTATACATAGTTCCAAATTCCTCTCCAGAATGGTTGGATCTTTTTACAACTCTTCCAACAGTGGATTAACATCCTAATTTTCCCACATCCCTCCAATATTTTCCACTTTTGCTATATTTTCCACTCTTATAGGTGTGAGGTGATACCTTGGAGTTATTTTAATTTACATTTCTCTGAATCAATAGTGGTCTAGAACATTTTTTTCATAAGACTGTAGCTTTGATTGATTTGTCTGAAAACTGTTCAAATCGTTTGACCATTTCTCAATTGGAGAAATGAAATTTTTTAATAAATTTGACTCAGTTCTCTATTTTTTTCTTTTCATTTTTTTTGAGAAATGAGGCCTTTATCAGGGATACATGCTTCAAAAATTCTTTCACACTTTTCTGCTTCCATTATAATCTTGGTTACATTAGTTTTGTTTGTGCAACAACTTTTTAAATTTATATAATCAAAATGATCTCTTTTACATTTTGTATTGCTCTCTATATCTTCTTTAGTCCTAAATTCTTCCTCTATAAATCTGATAGATAAATTATTCCATGCCCTCTTAATTTGCTTATGATATCACCCTTTATGGGTAAATCATGTACCATTTTAACTGTACTTTAGTATATGGTGTGAGATGTTGGTCTATACCTAGTTTCTGTCATACCGTTTTGCAGTTTTCCTGCAGTTTTGTGAAATAATGGCTTTTTGTTTCAAAAGCTGAAAGGGTTACTTATAAAATCAGGAAGATCTTCCCTGTTCATGAGAATACATATTGCTGGGACCCCCCTTTTTTTAAAGCAATCAGGATGATTGATAGTTTTGTTTTCTTACTTTAAAGCCTCGCCTGCTTCCTTGGAACAAAACAGAAGTTTTGCAGAACTTTGGAAACGGATAAATGTAGTCCGGTCAAAACAGGATATTCTTCCTATCTCAGAGGCATGGCCAGCCTTTGAAAAAGGAAAATTACATCTATGCTGGTCAAGCAAGAAGTTGACTTAATGTGTTCTTTGTTTAAAACTGTATATAAGGGGGCAGCTAGGTGGTTCAGTGGATAAAGCACTGGCTTTGGATTCAGGAGTACCTGAGTTCAAATCTGACCTCAGACACTTGACACTTACTAGCTGTGTGACCCTGGGCAAGTCACTTAACCCCTACTGTTTTCAAAACAAAACAAAACAAAACAAAACAAAACAAAACTGTATATAAGTTTTCACTGGGCAAGTGGTCTTTGGAATCTCACCCATGGAGAAGACGCTCTGCCTGGGACCTTTCCCAGTCAGAACTCTGGAAGCTGTGAACCAGGATTCTTCAGCTAGAAATCCAGATGTTGGTGCTTCCCTGATTTGGTGATGCATATGTCTTTTATTACTATAGTTTTGATTGGAATTGTTATTAAGCCTGTTTCTCTATTTCTATGCTTCTGAAACATATTGTGCTTGTCTAACTTGCTATCCTATAGTTAATAAAGTTCTTGTAACTCTAAAAGTGTAAGTGTGCTTATTATACTGTGCAAATCTCAACACTTTTACAATACAAAACCTTAGTTCTTTGGGTTTATCATATACTAGATGCCTATAGTCATTTATTATAGTATAATTTGTACCTATTCTATTCCACTGATCTACCTCTCTATTTCTTAGCCAGTAACAGATTAGTTTTATTATTATCACTTTATAATACAATTTAATATCTGGCACTGCTAGAGTACCTTCTTTCATTTTTTCATTGATTCCCTTGATATCCTTGAGCTTTTCTTCTTCCAGATGAATTTTGGTTTTTTATAGGCATATAAAATATTTTTGATATTTTAATTGGATATAGTGCTAAATGAATAAATTAATTTAGTTATGGTTATTATTTTTTATTGTATTGGCTCTGCCTACCAAAGAGCAATTAAGATTTTTCTAACTGTTTAGATCTGAATTTATTTGTATGAAAAGTGTTTTATAGTTCTGGTCATATAATTTCTGGGTTTATTTTAGCAACCAGACTCCTAAATATTTTATATTGTCCACAGTTTTTTTAAATGGAATTTGTCTTTCTATCTGTTGTTGCAGGACTTTGTTGGTAATATATAGAAATGTTGATGATTTATGTGGGTTTATTTTTAATCTTGCAAATTTGCTAAATTTGTTAATAATTTCAAGTAGTTTTTTTAGTTCCTTCTCTGGGATTTTCTAAGTACAATATCATATCACTTGCAAAGAGTGATGGTTTTGTTTCCTCACTACCTTTTTCAATTTCTTTAATTTCTTTTTTCTTCTCTTATTGCTTTAGCTAACATTTCCAGTACAATATTAAATAATAGAGGTGATAATGGACATCCTTGCTTCACCGTTGATTATATTGGGGAGGCTTTTAGCTTATCCCCAGTACAGATAATTATCACTGATAGTTTTAGATAAATAGTACTTATCATTTTAAGGTAAGCTTCATTTATTCCTATGCTCTCTAGTGTTTTTTTTTTTTTTGTTTTATATCTAGGAAAGGTTGCTGTACAAAGTATACTCAAATCAATTGTAAAATGTTAATTCAATGTAAAGCTGAAGGTAATCAAGATAGAGAAGTGGGAGGAATATAAACTACATGGAGGCACATTTATGAATTAATTCATGAAAAGAGGAGGCGGGGGGCAGCTAGGTGGTGCAGTGGATAGAGCACCGGCCCTGGATTCAGGAGGACCTGAGTTCAAATCCGGCCTCAGGCACTTACCACTTACTAGCTGTGTGACCCTGGGCAAGTCACTTAACCCCAACTGCCTCACCAAAAGAAAAAAAAGAAAAAAGAAAAAAAAGAAAAGAGGTAGGGGAAAAAAGAATTAAAAGAACATAGTGTTCACAATGGCCATGTAAGAGGGAAAATGAATGGAAAAGGAAAGACAAAGACAAAGAATCCTAGTAGAAATGAGATATGTCTGAAAATTTATTATGTCATTTCATGCATTGAAATTTATTTAAAAGGATATAGTTACAAAGTAAATTTAATTCAGTGTATAGATGGCTAATAAAATTTATGATAAATTAATTAAGAATACCTATTCAATATTAAGTTCTAGTTGTGTGCAAAACACCATGCTATGTATTAGAGGATATACTAAATGACTTTTTAAAAATATGTATTCAAAGAACAGAGACAAATAAGATGTCGACTATTCAAGATTCCTTAGAGTGAGAACCAACAAATTTAAAAAAATATAATGGAACAAGGTAAACAGATTTAAAATAAGCAAAAAATGATATGTTATAGTTCTAGACCAGGCCTTTTTAACCTTGAAACCAAGGACCCTTTAGAGGTCTATAGATAAATTTTCAATCTAAGTTCATTGACTCCTTGAAATCAATCTATTCATGGACCCAGAAAATGTTGGGGCATGGGGAATACCATGACTAAATTTATTCTTAAAAATGTTTAGCTACATTAAAATATATTTAAGGGGAAGGTGGAAGGAACATAAAATATAAAAAAAATTAAAAATAGAAGGAAGAATTGTTAAGATATTATTGTCTGGCTAAGGACCTTTAATGATACAATGACATGGAGATATTTGTGAAATAACTTTGAAGGGAAATTGATAGGACTTGATAAAGGATGAAATAGGAGAGTTGAAGAAGAAAGAATCCAATATATTCCTATAGCTGTAAATAAGGGACATGAGCAAATAATGATCCCCCCCATCAAGGGTAGTATGCATAATTAAAAGGGTCAAGTGTGTTAAGGCCAGTTACTAAGAGCATCCCAACTAGCTCTACTAGACAAGTGGTTATGGACAATTTTGAAGGGAAGTAATTATCTTTGCTTTAAACACATCCCTGTATATTGAATGAAAATTTCTCTGAAATTTTTCTTGCCAGCTTTTCAGGTTCCTAACCCAGATCTTTGACCCAGATGTATTCTTTCCCTTCTGGATAAACACACTTAATGCTAACATTAAGATGCTCTTTTTCTAGTCCAACCTCTTACTGTAAACTTGTCATATTGCTGAAACTCCCTAATAGGAACTATGATAACTTAAGCCCTAAGCTGCCTAATTGTTACCCTCAACTTCATATTCCATAAGATTGAATTATGTACCTTCCTAAGAATAGACAGAGGTTACTCCATTGATTGCTTGCATTTTCCTTGTGGGAACTGAATTCCTTAAATCCAGTGTGACATTAGAAAGAAATAAGAATAGCTGGCATTATTATAAAACTTTAAGGCCTACAAATCACTTTGTATAGGTTAATGTACTTGATCTTCCTATCAACTTCTGTAGGTATAATTATTATCATTTTGCAAATGAAAAAACTGACACTAAGAATTTAAGTGACTTTCTTTGCACCAAATACCTAATAAGTGTTTTAGGCAGGGTTAGAACTCACCTCTTCTTGACTCCAGGTGTGATACTTGATCTCTTGTGCCACATAGCTACCTTCCTTCCACTGTGGTTTGAGAATCAAGTGAGCATTTGATTTTTCATTCTGATTTTTTCTATGGCTGTACCAATGGCTAACTGTTTAAGAGTTCTAGTTTGGATTTCTAGCTTTCAAGAGGACAGGATTGTTACCTGAGATTTCACCTTGTACTAAAAGGATACCAACCTCACTTTCTCTAGGAAGAGAATGCCAATAAATCTCCACATTTAAATAGCTTCTGTATTGACTTTTTAACAAGCAGCTGGCTCAATAATTCACTTTGCTGCATGCTAAGCAAAGAAGTAGGAAATGGACTGTTTCTTTAATTCCCTGGTGTCAAGTAGCAAAAAGTATCCTCATTTTCTATGTGATTCACTCTTTTGTCAGTTTTCCCTTCCCCTTCCCCTCAGGGAAATATTATCTCAGACCCATAAACCAAGTGTCCTTCAGGAAAAGATAAGAGGTGAAGGACCAATGCATCTTCATATGGCTGAGAAGCTTGAGATTATAGCTCACATATGTAAATTATTGGTGAATTTTATCCATAAAGAAAAAAATCTCCTTATGTTTACATGTCCCCTGACTATCCAATCAATTCAGACTAACAACAAGAACAATAACAAAATTAGACTAAATTTAGGTTCCTGTAAACAAAACACTTTTTTGAACAAATATTCTACTTTAATTGTTCTGACATCTTCTGGATAGAGCCAAAATTATTCTTAAGAATTTTATTCAAATGGAAAAAACAACTTTCCTTACACTTAAGTCCAATCCAATACAGCAAATACTTATTTAGTACATACTATATATTAGGTAAAAATAATAAAAGGAAAAGGAAAAACAGATGCTAGGCATTGGGAACAAGGTAAACCTTGTTGTTGTTGTTGTTGTTGTTGTTGGTCCTTCCTTCTTGAAGAGGACTGAAACCAATGGGGTGATGTTGTGACTTGCAGGGAGTTGTATTTAAGTGAGGGAGGGCTGTGCACAGTCACCAATCTCACTTTTTTCTCCAGAGCCATTTGAGTATGGTAGCAAGATATATATACACACACACACACACATACATATACATGTATATGTATGTGTGTATCTATATCTATCTATCTATCTATCTATCTATCTATCTATCTATCTATCTATCTATCTATCTATCTATATCCAGATGATTGTTGATGGCCTGGATGTTCAAGGCAATTGGAGTTAATGCCTTGCCCAGGATAACACAGCTAGTAAATGTCTGAGGTGAGATTTGAACTCAGGTCCTCCCAACTTCAGGGACAGTGCTCTATCCAGTGTGCCACCTAGCTGCCCATACTAGGTAAACCCACAATATCTAGGCAAATATAAAACTTTTTTTTTTTTTTGTGAGGCAGTTGGGGTTAAGTAACTTGCCCAGGGTCACACAGCTAATAAGTGCCAAGTGTCTGAGGCCAGACTTGAACTCAGGTCCTCCTGACTCCAGGGCCGGTGCTCTATCCATGGCACCACCTAGTTGCCCCTCAAATATAAAACTTTTTAATAGTAGTTTCTTAATAATTAAAAGCTATGTTTTTTTATTGCTAGAAATTCTATTTTTGCTTTGTAATTCTTTTTTTGTGTGTGTGTGTGGGGGCAATGAGGATTTAAGTGACTTGACCAAGGTCATGCATTTAGTAAGTGTCAATTGTCAGAGGCCAGATTTGAACTGAGGTCCTCCTGACTCCAGGGCTGGTGCTTTATCTACTGTGCCACCTAACTGTCCCTGCAATTCTTAAAATTAGTAATATGTACAATATGCACATATATAATTATGGGTGTATATATAAATTCATTTATCTATATCAATAAATTATTATGCAAAGCTAGAGGCTATTTTCCTCTTCACAAATATAATAGCTCTTCAAATTATTTATTTCAATACTACAACACTGTCTTATTCTTTCCTGATTCTCTAAACACACGTAATCTGAGCAATATTATTAGCTTTCAGGAGAGAGGACATCCAGCTTATTATTTTCTGGGTCTCTCAAGTCAAAGTATTGGACAGTTACTAAGAAGATAGTGGATGAAGGACTTCCCATCCCTATGGAATACAGCTTTCATGGCTGAAAAGATAGAATCAGACTTCTAGGTTTGATGATCCTGTTCCATCTTGTATCTCTTCTCTCCTGGCCATCTTTTCTCCCTCCACATTACTTCACTTGGTGATCTCATCAGCTTTCATGGATTCACCTTCAGGATCAAATATAAAACCATCTGTTTAACATCTACAGCCCTTTACAACCTGGCACCCTCTAATTTTCCCATTTTTCTTGTACCTTACCTAACCCCCCCCCCAAGCCTTCTCCACTCCCACCATGTACTCTGTGAAGCTGTGATACTGGCCCCCTTGATGTGCTTTGCCAAAAGCACCCAATCTCCAGACTACAGATGTTTTCATTGGTTGGTTCTCTCCTTCATCTCTGCCTCCTGGCTTCTCTTGATTTAGTGTTGTTGTTCTTCAGTCATTCCAAACATGTTTGACTATGAGCCTACTGGGGGTTTCCTTGCTAAGGATATTGGAGTGATTCGCGATTTCCTTTCCCAACTAGTTTTACAAATGAGAAAATTGAGGCCAACAGAATCATACAACTAGGAAGTATCTGAGGTCAGATTTAAATTCAGGAAGGTGAGTCTTTCTAACTCCAGGCTGGCATTCTAACCACTGTGCCACCTACTGTTTCCTTCACATCCCAACTAAAATCTCATCTTTTATAGAAAGTTGATTGAAATGCTTCTTCACTAGTCCTTTAGGAAGAATCAAATATAAACAGTCCTTTAAACTTCCTTTAACAAGGCAAGAATTGACCACTCCTAAATTTGAATGGTTTTTAGATCACTTAGGCTGTAAGCTACTCAAGGTTTCATGTCCTTTACATGCAGTGGATGAAACCATTATTGTCTCTATTAGGAAATCTCAACTGATCACACGTCTCTCTCTCTCTCTCTCTCTCTCTCTCTCTCTCTCTCTCTCTCTCTCACACACACACACACACACACACACACACAGACACACACACACAAAACTCATTCAAATACACGCACTCACATACATAAACACATGGAAAATATACAAACATATATACCCAGAGAGACACATAAACACTACAATATGATCATAAATTTAGAGTTAGAAGAGACCAACTCCCACTCCAACTCCCCTCTTTTTTATAGGTTAGTTCCAAGGAATTTAATGAAATTTCCAAGGTCTTACAGTAAGTGGAACACAAACCCCAACTGTTTTATCTCCATTTGATATTCACATATTTCATAATGAAATTCCTGAAAGTATTAGATATCTATAGGCAAAGAAAGCCAAACAAAGTTTAAGTATTAACTTCAAGTTTCCCTTTCAGAGGAAAAAAATGAATAGCTATGTGTGACTTTGACGTAACAGAGATTAAATTTAGAATTTAATGATGACTACAGTTTTTCTCATTTAATCCTTTCATTCACTGCCACATTCCCAACAATAAGGGTAAGGAGAGAGTAGGAAAAATTCTATAATCAAGAACCATGAAGCCTTCTTGTGGTTCTATTAGAAATACGTGCTGGCAGTAATGTAGATTTGGCACAAAGTACCATAACAATACAAAGAATTTTACAAAGGAAAGTATGAGAAAACTGTCCCTCATGAGTATATAACTGCCTGATGTCCTCTTAGAGACAGAAGAATATCATGCAGGTTGACCCTGATATATTTTATAGAATCCCCAGTTTGGGGTGATGGCAAGGAATTGACAACCCCTGGTTCCTTTATTCAGAAGGCAACTGGGCCCTGTTCACTGAGACTATCCTAGTAAATTCAGTACTTTGTCAAATTTTTCTCAGGAAAGGTGCTCAGGAAACTAAGCTGGCTAAGTAACTCCCCATAAGGAACTGAAATCTAATCTAGAGTGATATTAGCTTCAATTTCATTGGATCTTTCCTGATTTGCATGAACATTCCACTCATCTTGCCATACTTTAAAAATACATTTCAAAGCATAATGAAACCTGACCTTGGTACATGTAATGCATCTGCCCTACTATAAAGTTGCCTTGTGCTCCTTTGTGTTTCTTAAATATGTATGAGCACTTTATTCCCTTGCCAACATCTGATACCCCAGCATAGCATTTTCCCCCTTTCCTCCCAGGACAGAAAGTGACCCTTCTGCATCTTAGTGTCACATACTTCATCCAAATCTCCATACAAATGATTCTCTTCAGTAAAGAAAGACACTAAAGTAACACATTTCTCACTCTCTTGTCCAGGATTCTTATGCCTACACATGGCTTTTATGTTGTCTCCTTTCACAGAATGAAGGCTTATGGCCAGATTCACAAATTACAAGTCTCCATTTTTTAAAGGGGTGGATGAATGGCTTACAAGTTGAACTGGAAATCTAAATGATTAAGAATGATAAGAAGCATTTCACAGACACTATCTCAGCTGGGCAGTCACATAAGTTGAATGTTCTAGCAAGAATTGATACAAAGATCCTCAAGTCATCAAAGGATAGAATCAATGTAAAAGAAAGCAGAAATATTTGAAAGGATAGTGGGATTAATAGCAAGTATCATAGTAGTAGTAGTCAGCTAAAAAAGAAACAGTATTAAGTCAGCTATACTGACCTGTGAAAGATCTTGTCCCCTTCCCTTTTGCTTTCCCTTTCCCATCCTTTTCTCTTCCCCTTCCTTTTGTAAAGGAATTAAGTCATATGGAGGAGTAAAAACAACATTTACCTTGGTCTAGAACTGTCTTTCATTGATGTAGAACACATCTTTGAGAAGGAAACACTATTAATGCAGATGACCAACACATTGGAAAGATAGTATTGGAGAGCAGTCTGGGATGCTTGATTAAATAACTTGCTCAATATCATCATCATACAATCAATATGTCAGGGGAGGAACGTGAATCCACATCCTCCTAACTTTTAAGCCAGTTGCCTATTCAGAATTGCCAAATGCCCCCATACAAATGACAATAGATTATATAATCAGCACTAGGAGACACAATCTCTTCATTGAATTGACATTCAGTCTCTATTGGGAAAATCTTATAATCATAAGTTTATTCCTGAGCTAATTTTCCAGGAACATTTATGGCAATATGTAAAAGGAAACAGTTCCTAAGTAGTTTGTTTGCATGCGAAAATTTTATATTCTTTAAAATAAAATTCTAAACTCTTTTTTCAAAGTTTGTCTTTATTGTGAAAAATTACAAGGATAGATACAGGTAAGCTGTCTGAGATATTTCTAAACCTATAGATCAGTATATGGCTTCTTAGAAATGAATCATGGCCATAGTAACATGACATAACCAATGTGACAGCTTTGGATAGGATGAAATTAACTTGGGACAACAATATAATTCAAGACCTAGAGATCTGAAAACAACTCTTCCCTCAGGTAAGAAAGCAAGACAATAACATAACTGAAAAGAGACAGAATCATAAATAACGATATTCTATAGGTTTCAAAACAGCTGAAAATGGCACCTAAAAAAAGGATCAATAAGCCATATTGTATGGAAGGGCATGGACATTTGCGACAGAATCATGAAATCATAGATAACTGGGGATGTTTCTTTAACAAAGGAGAATAAGTATAAAATACAGGAGTGTATATATATATATATGTATATATATATATTTTTTGGGGGGGGAGGGGCAATGAAGGTTAAGTGACTTGCCCAGGGTCACACAGCTAGTAGGTGTCAAGTGTCTGAGGTCTGATTTGAACTTTTGAATTCAGATCCTCCTGTACCCAGGGCTGGTACTTTATCTACTGCTCCACTTAGCTGCTCCTTTTGAATTCAATATTGCCAAAAATCCATATTTATTCAAACAATGAACCATAAAAATTTAATGCTTGGACACTTGCCTTAAATGCTTACATGGCATTATTAAACTAAGGTATTTTATTCCCAAATTGCTACAGCAGGAAGGTATTTTTTGGGGGGTGGGGCAGGGCAGTGAGGGTTAAGTGACTTGCCCAAGGTCACCCAGGTAGTAGGTGTCAAGTGCCTGAGGTGGGAGTTGAGCTCAGGTACTCCTGAATCCAGGGCCTGTGGTTTATCCACTGAATCACCTAGCTGCCTCTGGGAAGGTCTTTTTATTCATATTTTATGTCCTCATAGAGACTGGAGTAACAGGTCATTTTATTTTTCTCCTGAGGAAACTATGTGGGTGAAGAAGCAAGAATTAAAACTCAACATGGAACAACTGCTTGGTTTTAGTTTGGAAAAGGAGTATGACAAGGCTTTATATTATCACCTTAATTATTTAACTTCCGTGCAGAGTACATCATGTGAAATTCCAGGCTAGATTAATCAAAACCTGGAATTATGATTGCCAGGAGAAATATCAACAATCTCAAATATGCAGATAATTCCACTCTGATGGCAGATAGTGAAGAGTAATTAAGAATCCTCTTGATGAAGGTAAAAGAGGAGTGTATAAAAGCTAGCTAGAAACTTAACACCAAAGAAAATTATGATGTTGGCAACTGGTCCCATTTTTTTCCTGGCAAATAGAGAAGGAAGAAAGGAAAGTAGTGTCAGATTTTATTTCTTAGGCTCAAAGATCACTGCAGACAGTGATTGCAGCCATAAAATTAAAAGGCATTTGCTCCTTGGAAGGAAAACCATGGCAAATCTGGACAGCATACTAAAAAGCAGAGACATCACCTTGCTGAAAAAGGTCTGTATAGTCAAAGATATGAGTTTTGTTTGTTTGTTTTTGGTGTTTTTTCTCAATAGTAACGTATGACTGTGAGAGTTAGACTATAATGAAAGGTGAGTGCTGCAGAACTGGCACTTTCAAATTGTGCTGGAGAAGATTTTTGAGAATCCCTTAGACAGCAAGGAGATCAAATCAGTCAATACTTAAATTAATTCAGATTATTCATTGGAAGGTCAGATATTGAAGCTGAAGCTTAAATACTTTGGCTACATAATGAGAGGATGAGACTCATTGGAAAAAAAAAACACCTGATGTTGGGGAAAATTAAAAGCAAAAGTAAAAGGTAATGGCAGAGGATAAGATGGATAGATAGTGTCAATGAAACAATGAAAATGAACTTGGACAGTCTTCAAGAGATAGTGGAGAATAAAAGGGCCTGGCATTCTGTGGTCCACGGGTTTAGGTCTATGGTGTTCTCTCTCTCTCTCTCTCTCTCTCTCTCTCTCTCTCTCTCTCTCTCTCTCTCTCTCTCATTCTCCCTTTCTTTCGCTCTAACACTTACCTATAGTAGACACTTAGTAAATGGGTGTTGAATAATGATTCACATTCTGAGGCTCACATTGCTAATCATTCTTCCTGTAATATCTCTTCCCTATTTTAAATAAGTTAATATTATACTAGATGATATCTAATGTAACACTAGTTATAAAGCTCTTATAGCAGCCATGATTTCTATAGTACGTTAATACTTGCAGAGCACTTCAATATAACACCTCATTTAATCCTCATAACAATTGAGAGAGGGAGGTGCTATCATTAACCACAATTTATAAGGGAAGAAACTAACACTTAAGTAAACTGACTTAAATAAAGGTCATGATGTAAATTAGTGACTGAGAGGGAGTTCAAAATCAGTTATATTCTGACTCTAAGTGTCTAGTGCTCTATCTGCAACTGTATCAAGCTATTGCCTTTTGATGGCAAAAATATTATCATTTCCTTTTCATCGATGAGGAAATTAAATAAATTAATGAATGAAATTTCTCTTTTAATCGATCATTTTTGAAAAATTACATTATTATTTATATATTCACTTTGCTGCTATAGACAGGCAATATTGCTAGGAAAGAAAGGGATAGTGTAATATTTGATATTAGAGTATCTTAGAAACTTATAAAAGTCTTGGTACAATGTGAATCAATAATGAAATGTGGAAGAGAAGGGGCTATTTCATTCAAAGAAAAACAAACAGATAAAAGGAGTGATGGGATGAATGCCTCTATTTCAAAATAGTATTAACAAGGTTGAAAACTAACTAATGTTGAAAACTATCTCTACATGTAACTGGAAAATAATAAAATATTTTTATGGGAAAAATGGTATTAACGCAGACAGCCAGAGATACTCTCATGTCCTTCACTATCACTAATCATGCACATGGAAACTGTCAATTTGGGTGTTCCACCTTCACTTTTCTGCCCCACTGCCATTTTTTTTCTCATGTGAAGAAAACTGGGGGCTTAGAATATTGCCACAGCTTTCCTGTCACTTTCTTCCAAATGTTTCTCTATGCATAGGAAGGCACATATCTTACAGGTTCAAAGCAGCAATAGAACATATAGACTTTAACCAGCCCCATGACCCATCCTATTCATGCCCCCATAAATCTAGTCATAAGTCTCCTTCTAGCATTTTAACAATTCTGTCTTCTATATCACCCAAACTCTTGCATGCAGTGATTCATGATTTACTAGTCTAATCTATATAATCCAGTCTTCAAAGAATAATTCCTTATACTGCAACTGAAGGCCTTACATAATGGTGCTCCTCTTGCCTACATTTCCAGCTTTAGTTAATAAGAATCTTCATGTATTCTATATTCTAGTTTCTCTGGAATACTAATTTTCCCAGAATTCTGCATTTTGTTTCTCATCTCTGTGAGTTTGCATAGGTACTTTAACATGCTTGGCATGACATTTTCTTCCTTTCTACTTCTATGAATCCTTTTCTTCAAAGCTCAGCTCAGTGCAGTTTCCTCAAATTATGATCTCTTTCTATACCTCTATATATGCTATATTGTACTGTAATATGTGCACTCCTGGAAAGTAGAAATAATTACATTTCTCTTTTTGTGTACTTAATGCCAAACACAATGCTACATTTAATAATAATTTATTTAGTAAAAAGAAAGCATATTAAATGTCTTTTGAGTTGAACTTTTCAATTAAAAAAATTTTCCTTTCTCATACTATTTTCTTTATATAGCATTATGTCTTTCATTCATGGAGAAGTCATAAAGGGAATTTCTTTTCACAACCTTTCTTCCCCTATTATATAGACACTAATATTTTTATGTATACACAGAAACTAATTATAGTGAAATGCAGCATATGTATGTATATACAGATGCATGTGCATATTTAAATGTGTGTATATATATATTTACATATATATATATTTACATATGTGTATGTGTGTGTGTGTGTGTGTGAGAGAAAGAGAGAGAGAGAGAGAGAGAGAGAGAGAGAGAGAGAGAGAGAGAGAGAGAGAGAGAGAGGAGTATTGTGAATAGAGTGCTAGCCTCAAGTCAGGAACACCTGAATTCAAATCCAGTCTCAGATACTTACTAGTTGTATGAAAAGGCAAGTCACATAACCCAGTTTGCCTGTTTTCTCATCTGTCAAATGAGCTTGAGAAGGGAATGGAAAACCACTCTAGCATCTTTGCCAAGAAAACCCCAAATGGGATCTTGAAGAGTCAGACACATTTAAAATGAGTGAACAACTATGTCTATCCATCCATCATCTATCATTATATATGTACATTTGTATGTATATACAAATATACACACATAACACACATGCATGTTTATATATACATATACGCATAAATGCAGACATGTACAGTTAACCATATATATGTAAATATTTATGTGTGTGTAGTTACCCTTATATAGTTTATCTTATACATTTAAAAAAGTTATACCAAATGGGTTCAAAGACTTTACCAGACTACCACAGAAATATCTGACACAAGAACCATTAAAAACACCTATTTGGAGAATATTACACTATCCTCTAACTCAGATTCCAAAGACTTTGCTAGGCTATTAATGAATTTATTTGTAGCTCCAGATGTGTTTCTTGAAGCTGAATTAGGTTTCAAAACCCACATCCAATTTCTTTGTAGAAATGTCCTAATGTCTTCAGTTGCTAATTGGCTCCTCTGATAAGATGTCTAGGTTGGTTCTAGTCTAAGACTGACTTTTGACTTTAGTGGTTATGCAGGTTATGGTTTAGAAAAATAACAATAACATGACCATGTTAAGTCTAATTTCGAAATCTAATCCTTTTGATAGATTTGTGTAATTTTTGTTCTTTTTTTGTTTGCTTGAACCAATGATTTCATTGAGGTAGGAAGCTCCCAGCAATGTGCTATTAAATGTTTAACAACTACCTTGATAACAAAAATATGTGTATTTGACACACTTTTATGTTTAATCAGCATAATTAATATACTCTCCATACATTTCTAAAATCTAGACAATCAACAAAACAATAAATCAAGCCCTGAATTATAGCATTTGCCTTAAGAGTTATAAATGTGTATACTTACGGGCACCTAGGTGGCACAGTGGATAAAGCACCGGCAACCCTAGATTCAGGAGGACCTGAGTTCAAATGTGACTTCAGACACTTGACACTTACTAGCTGTGTGACCTTGGGCAAGTCACTTAACCCTCATTGCCCCACAAAACACAACAAAACAAACAACCAAAAATAAATGTGTATTCTTAAAATTTAGCAATCTTGTCCAGAGTTGGAAGTATCTGATCAGTCCATCCCTGGTAGCTCCTAGATGAAAAACCACCTCCACCAATACTGATGGACAACTATTCAGTACCTTAAAGTTTTAGAAATGGTGGGAATGGGGGTGGGGTGTGGGGAGGAGGGTGGCACTGAACAGTTAAATAATATGACTGACAGGTAAATGACACAGTGGATAGAATGCTGGACCTAGAGTTCAAACCCAGCATCTGACACTTAACTAGCTGTGTAACCCTGGGCATGTCACTTAACATCTGTTTTCCTCAATAGCATATGAGATAATAACTATAGGTTCCTGGCAGTAAGCATTATATAAATAGTAATGATGATGATGGTGATGGTGATGGTGATGACAATGATGATGACGACAATGACAATGTCATAGGTACATAGTTAGCATGTATCAAAGGCAGGACTTGAACCCAGATTTTCTTCACACCAAGGCCATCTCTCCACTATACCTTATTGCTTCTCTAATTAGTTAGTAATACAGTTAAAGACAGCAAGAATCCACTTATGGTTGATTTGGTGGCTGTGTTGACATAAATTTTAAAAAAAGTTTTTGAGAAGAATTTTCTGTTCTAGGAAGACGAATTTGCACTTATATCAAGCAGCTGTTATGAAGTAGAAAAAAAAAGTATGAAGCCTATTGTGGTGAATATAGAAAGCTGCAAAATATGTATGAACATATATGTATATGTGCCTATATATAAAATATTCAAAAGGATAAAGATATTTTACTTTTCTACTCATTATAAATTGTCATTGCACTAAGGGATTGAATATCAGATTTTGGCATCCGCTATAAACTATCTTTTCCCTGATAATGCCTATGAATGCTTTAAAAGTTATTTACATTAATTTTGTTTTAAATAAGGCACAAGTCTGTGGCTCTAATTCCTTAATTTATAGGCACTATAGAATTGGAGCTAGGCAACAATCTAAAATCCAGTTACAATGTAAAGAATTTTTAGGTCATGATAAAGTATAAAGTCATTTTTTAAAATCTGAAATTAGTGTCACATGTTTATCTTGAGAAAGAAAACATCACAAATCTCATACTATGTAGGAATTTAAACAACAAATTCCACATATATCATGTTTGTAGTAGTCAACCACTGATGTTTAAAATGTCTCCAAGAAAACCTAATGGGGAAATTTCAATTTAGAAAACTATTATCTTGCTTATGAAATATGTTATCTCGTGCAAGAGTTTTGTGTTAAGTATGTTTAAGGTTTCAGTGGAATAAAATTTGGTAATAGAATCACTCATGCCCTAGATAGCTATTATTATTTTTATCCTGATGTCTCTTTCTCAATCACACTAAATTTCTATTGATATTATGTATAATTTTTTTCAATTTCAAAAATATAGAAATGCAGAAAGTAACGAATTGGTTTTCAAGATATAGTAAAATGAATTGACAGATAATTATTCTTTCTTGTTCAGTGGAAGTCAATCCTGTTTAAGAAACATTACAGCCTATTGTGTCAATGATCTACAGATTATAGGGTGGCCCCTTTCAGTGCAACTGCATTTTGTTACATTTTTATGAAAGCCATCAACAAAAAGCAATTGAAATGGAAGATAAAAGGATGAATTTTTAAAGTCACAAATAATAGAGATCTAACAAAGAATGAACTATTACTGTAGAATGAGGCACACATCTTGTAATATGTATAATGTAGAGATTTAGTTTTGGTCAACTGTGCTCTATTATAAAGGAAGATTTTGATTTTCTTTTACCCTTGGTGGGAGTAGTGATGGAGGGAGAAATTCTAGTGACAGTGATAAAGTAATAAAAGAAAATGATGGTAAAGATATTGCCATCCAAATTTTATAATTGTAACAGGGATTATCAGGAGGGTAATTTTGATATGCTGAACTGTGGCATCCCAAAGTATATAGTACTAATTATTTACTTAGGTTAGGTGAAGAAAATGAGGCTCAAAATGTTTAAGTGAACAAGGTAATGTAATTACTGTCTGACCCATGACTCCAACCTCAACCTCCTGACTTTTTACTAAGCATACACTCTAAAAATTCCTGAGAATGCTCTTTTAATTTGTGTGGAGATAGAACTTTGAATATGGAAAGAGTTTCTTTCCTTTGCTAGAGATCCTTCCATATCAGTGAGGAGATTCCTGCCCTGAGTAGAATTCTGTTCTAAGGCTGAGGTTTAAGGGATTAGGTAGTTCTATACTGACTGAGAGCTATATTAAGAATATGCCTATTTGTTTGACCCTTGGCAAGTCATTTAAACCTCATTGCCCTGACAAAACCAAAAAATAAAATAAAAACAACAAAAAATAATATGGCTAGAATTATTTATCATGATTATATTTTGTAATGCCATCAAACTCTCCTGCCTTGTCCCCAAAATTACAAAAAACAAATCAAAACAAAAATTCACATTTGCAAAATGATTCTCTCTGCTTGTATCTTTCTAACAAAATCATTTTGTGGTGGGTGTAATGATATATCCTTGCAATGCCTGTTTCTGGGAAATTAAGGCTGGTGAATTGATTGTTCTCAGAAGCACTGAGCTGCAGTAAGACCAAAGTCAATCTGAAGTCTACTCTTTAGTCTGGGACCAATATGTTGAGAATCTTGAAGCAGGGAGCTACCAGAATTCTTAAGGAGATGTGAACCAACCAAGGTAAAAAATGGAATAAGTCATAACTTCAGAGCCGATAAGGAATAAGCCTATGAGTAATGAGCATTCTTTATTTTTACACCATTATAATAGTTTTAACTGTTGTATAGCTTGTGTTTGTGTGTTAGTTTTTGTTGGAACCCCAGAAATGGTTTTATGGGGCATTGTGGAAGAACTCAGATATTGACTTAACACTACTCTTGTTTTCTCTTATTGATGGTCATTAACCTTATACAGTTGCACACAGGCCCAGTAGCTAGACATTAAAAGAATCCAATTTACTCTTATCAATAGAAGTTTTCTGGAAATCAGAGCTTAGCAGATGGAAGTTGAAAGCCTCTATGTAAGATGCAAATACAGTAAATGGTAGAAGAGAGCAGACAAACTACCATTAAAATCCAGCACAGACAGCACATGAGACCCAAGAGACCAAATTCACAAAAATAATCAAGAAGCAACAGAAGGAAGTGGGAAGACACCATGCAGACATCACTATCTCTGTACTATTGGAAGTATGAGTTGATCTAGCCTTGAGTGTTTTCTAGGAACCTACTTCCTCTACAAGTGTTCCCTATATGTTTGTGTCCTAACTACATAATTTCTTAACTTGTGCACATTAATGGATTACCTAGTCACTTGAGTTCTTTGTGTATGAGTCTTCCTCCATTGGTGATATGATAACAGATGGGAAAGTACACCCCATATGTCCTTGGGGATATCTATTCTTATCAGTTTAATATTAGATTAAATATATTTTTTAATCTTTAAAAAATTAAGATGTCAAAAGTAAATACAATGCTGAACCTCATGAACTATGTTTATTAGCTGTTGACACATACACTACAAATGTTCTAATAGAAGACTTTACTGGTCTCCCCTACTGACTTCTCTCCACAATTACCTCCAATTTATCATAGATATCTGTATTCTATCTCTAGATCTATCTCTAGTTCTAGTTACATATAAACTTACTTTGCACATATTTCTTCTCCACTAGAGTGGGAGCTCTTTGAGGAAAGGACCATTTTTGTTCTTGTTTTGGGGATTTTTTTGCCTTTTCACCTCCTGGACTTAGTACAATGACTAGAATATAGTTAATGCTTAATAAATGCTTTCTAATAGATTTATTGACTGAAGTAGAATTTCCAGGAGTACATAAGTCCATATATGATGGGAGAAGATATATTTGAAGTATTATTTAGGTTCTATTTTTGATTTACCTAGTATTTCAAGGATCTATTAAATATATATTCTCTCTCTCTCTCTCTCTCTCCCTCTCTCTCCCTCTCTCTCCCTCTCTCCATATTATGCATGTAAACTATCTCATCTTTATCTCTGTCATACATATGTATATATGTATATTTCTTTGAGATATTTTATTTTTTCCGTTACATGTAAAGATAGTTCTCAACTTTTGTTTATACATGCTTTACAATTTCAGATTTTTCTCCCTCCCTCCCTCCCCTCCCTCCCCCCTCCCCTAGACAGCAGGTAATCTGATATAGGTTATATCTCTATATATCTATACATATACATATAGATATATATATACACACACATATATATACACATAATATCATTAATCCTATTTCTGCATTAATCCTGTTACAAGAGAAAGAATCAGAGCAGTGATGCAAAACCTCAAAATAGAAAAAAAAAAAAAACAACAGCACCCAAAACAAAAGAAATAATATGGTTCAATCAGCATCTATACTCCACAGTTCTTTCTTTCTTTTTTTTTCTTGGATTTGGAGATCCTCTTCTATCATGAGTTCCCTGGAACTCTTCTGTACCATTGCATTGGTGAGAAGAATATAGTCCATCACAGTAGGTCAACACTCAATGTTGATGATACTGTGTACAATGTTCTTCTGGTTCTGCTCATCTCACTCATCATCAGCTCACGTAAGACCCTCCAGGTTTCTCTGAACTCTTCCTGCTCATCATTTCTTACAGCACAATAGTATTCCACTGTATTCATATACCACAACTTGTCCAGCCATTCCCCAATTGATGGGCACCCCCTCAACTTCCAATTCCTTGCTACCACGTAAAGAGCAGCTATAAATATTTTTGTACATGTGGGTCCCTTTCCCCCTTCCATGATTTCTTTGGGCAAAAGACCTAAAAGTGGGATTGCTGGGTCAAAGGGTATGCACAGCTTTATCGCCCTTTGGGCATAATTCCAAATTGCTCTCCAGAATGGTTGGATCAGCTCACAGCTCCACCAACAATGCATTAGTGTTCCAATTTTCCCACAGCCTCTCCAACATTTATTATCTTCCTTTTTTGTCATTTTAGCCAATCTGATAGGTGTCAGGTGGTACCTCAGAGTTGTTTTAATTTGCATCTCTCTAATCATTAGAGATTTAGAGCATTTTTTCATATGGGAATAGATAGCTTTGGTTTCTTCATCAGAAAACTGCCTGTTCATATCCTTTGACCATTTCTCAATTGGGGAATGACTTGGATTCTTATAAATTTGATTTAATTCCCTATATATTTTAGAGATGAGGCCTTTATCAGAAGCACTGGCCTCAAAAATTGTTTCCCAGCTTTCTGCCTCCCTTCTAATTTTGGATGCATTGCTTCTGTTTGTACAAAAATTTTTTAATTTAATATAATCAAAATCATCCACTTTGCATTTTATAATATACTCTATCTCATGTTTGGTCAAAAACTGTTCTCCTTTCCAAAGATCTGATAGGTACACTATTCCTTTCTCTCCTAATTTACCTATGGTATCACCTCTTATGTCTAAATCATGTATCCATTTTGACCTTATTTTAGTATAAGGTGTAAGATGTTGGTCTAAGCCTAATTTCTGCCATACTATCTTCCAGTTTTCCCAGCAGTTTTTGTCAAATACTGAGTTCCTATCCCAGAAGCTGGAGTCTTTGGGTTTATCAAACACTACATTACTAGTGTCATTTATTACTGCATTTCCTGAGCCTAGCCTATTCCATTGATCTACCACTCTATTTTTTAGCCAGTACCAGATAGTTTTGATGACTGCCGCTTTATAGTAAAGCTCCAGGTTTGGTACCGCTAACCCACCTTCCTGTGAATTTTTTTTCATTATTTCCCTGGATATTCTTGATTTTTTGTTTTTCCAGATGAATTTTGTTATTATTTTTTCTAGCTGTATAAAATAATTTTTAGGTAGCCTGATTGGTATGGCACTGAATAAGTAAATTAATTTAGGCAGTATTGTCATTTTTACTATATTAGCTCTGCCTATCCATGAGCAATTGATATCTTTCCAATTATTTAGATCTGATTTGATTTGTGTGAAGAGTGTTTGGTAGTTGTGTTCATAGAGTTCCTGGGTTTGTCTTGGCAAGTAGACTCCCAAGTATTTTATATTACCTACCGTTACTTTAAATGGAATTTCTCTTTCTATCTCTTGCTGCTGGACTTTGTTGGTCATGTATAGAAATGCTGATGATTTATGTGGATTTATTTTATATCCTGCTACTTTGCTAAAGTTGTTAATTGTTTCAAGTAATTTTTGACTTGATTCTCGAGGATTCCTTAAGTATACCATCATATCATCTGCAAAGAGTGATAGTTTTGTTTCCTCCTTGCCTATTCTAATTCCTTTAATTCCTTTCTCTTCTCTGATTGCTAAAGCTAACATTTCTAGGACAATATTAAATAATAGGGGTGATAATGGACATCCCTGTTTCACCCCTGATCTTATTGGGAAGGCCTCTAATTTATCTCCATTGCATATAATACTTGCTGATGGCTTTAGGTAGATACTGTTTATTATTCTAAGGAAAGCTCCCCCTATTCCTAAACTCTCTAGTGTTTTTATTAGGAATGGGTGCTGTACTTTGTCAAAAGCTTTCTCTGCATCTATTGAGATAATCATATGATTTTGGTTGGTTTTCTTATTGATGTGGTTGATTATGTTAATAGTTTTCCTAATGTTGAACCAGCCCTGCATTCCTGGTATAAATCCCACCTGGTCATAGTGTATTATCCTGGTGATCACTTGCTGTAATCTCCTTGCTAATATCTTATTTAAGATTTTAGCATCAATATTCATTAGGGAGATTGCTCTATAATTTTCTTTCTCTGTTTTTGCTTTGCCTGGTTTTGGTATCACCACCATATTTGTGTCATAAAACGAATTTGGTAGAACTCCTTCTTCACCTATTTTTCCAAATAATTTGTATAATATTGGAATTAATTGTTCTTTAAATGTTTGGTAAAATTCACCCGTAAACCCATCTGGCCCTGGGGATTTTTTCTTAGGGAGTTCATTAATAGCTTGTTCAATTTCTTTTTCTAATATGGGTTTATTTAAGGATTTTATTTCCTCTTCAGTTAACCTGGGCAGTTTGTATTTTTGTAAATATTCATCCATTTCATTTAGATTGTCAAATTTATTGGCATACAGTTGGGCAAAATATTTCCTAATTATTGCTTTAATTTCCACTTCATTGGTGGTAACATCACCCTTTTCATTTTTGATACTGGTAATTTGGTTTTCTTTTTTCTTTTTTTTAATCAAATTAACCAGTATTTTATCTATTTTATTGGTTTTTTCATAAAACCAGCTCTTAGTTTTATTGATTAGTTCTATAGTTTTTTTGCTTTCAATCTTATTGATTTCTCCTTTAATTTTCAGGATCTCTAATTTAGTGTCTAATTGGGGATTTCTAATTTGTTCTTTTTCTAGCTTTTTAAGTTGCATGCCCAATTCATTAATCTCCTCTTTCTCTTTTTTATTCATGTAAGCATTTAGAGCTATAAATTTTCCCCTAAGCACTGCTTTGGCTGCATCCCATAGATTTTGGTATGTTGTCTCATTATTGTCATTCTCTTGGATAAAGTTATTGATTGTTTCTATGATTTCTTGTTTGGCCCATTCATTCTTTAGAATGAAATTATTTAGTTTCCAATTGATTTTCATTCTACTTTTCCCTGGCTCTTTATTACATGTAATTTTTATTGCATCATGATCTGAGAAGGATGCATTTACTATTTCTGCCTTTCTACATTTGACTATGATGTTTTTGTGCCCTAATACATGGTCAATTTTTGAAAATGTGCCATGTACTGCTGAGAAAAAGGTATATTCCTTTCTATCCCCATTCAATTTTCTCCAGACATCTATCATGTCTAACTTTTCTAGTAATCTATTCACCTCTTTCACTTCTTTCTTATTTATTTTTTGGCTAGATTTATCTAATTCTGAGAGGGGGAGATTCAGATCCCCCACTAGTATAGTATTACTATCTAATTCCTCTTGTAACTCATTTAACTTCTCCTCTAAGAACTTGGATGCTATACCACTTGGCGCATATATGTATATTTCTACAAATATTCATATCTACGTCTAGTTATTTATGTTTGATTATTTTTCTGCTTTCTAAATAGTGAAGGAACAGATTTTTCCCTGATATGACTTATATAGGCTAGACCAATTTTACTATGACCACTATCATATGGTTATATGCATTCATATGCAACATAGGATGTATGCATTCTCAATAGGTGTATATAATTGAGGGTAAAATTAGCAACATATTAGACATAGCATTAGAATACTGATGGAATGCCAAAAAATTAGCTGACCATCATGACCTTTTGTTAACAAATCAATGCCCTGACACCCTCAAAATTTTGAGGTCTCCATTGCAGATGCCTCTCTGTGTACTTTGTCTGGTCTGGCTTCTCTTTCCATCTCTGTTTTTTTGTGGAAATATAAAAGGAAAACATAAAATTTGTCATTATCGATGACTCTCCTATTATAAGCATGTGCCAGTTTTGGAAAACTTATACTTCTGTGTAGATTGTTAAATATCTATCTGCATTAGTTGCCTCAGCTGTAAAATGGGGATAGTAATAATAATAGCACCTACCTCACAGGATTGTTGTAAGACTCAGATGAGAAAATATGTGCAACCACTTAGCACAGTGCCTAGTGCATATTAGGTGCTTTATAAATGCTTATTCTCCTTTCCTCTTCCCTTTGGAATTATTTTTAAAAGAACACACATATACACACATACACACACAGAGTGCTTCTTGGGGGAAAATCATACAAAAATGTTATATTTAAAAGCATTTTATGCTTACTGCAACTTTAAGCTACTGAAGTTTAAAACAGGCTTTCAGGACATCCTGTATTTTGATTTAAAGTTTATAAACTGTTTTACATTAATTAATTATCTCATTTGACCCCAACAAGCCTATGAATAAAGATAATAGTAATTGTATTTTATATATGAGAAACTGATGCTCAGCAAAAATCAGTAACTTTTGTAGGGTACAGAAACAAATTATTATAAGAAGAAGCATTTGAATCTAAGTGATACAGCTAAGGGCACTAAGACTCCTAGGAACCAGAGGCCCAATCAGGACAACCCATTACAGGCAACAAGGAATATGGCTAAATCAGCCCATTTGTGTTCTCATATATGTGTATCCTGTGAACCAATATGAATTCTGTAGGGTTTTCATCAGTTATATTTGCCTACAGGTAAAATGTAATGTTCCTTTTCCTTTCTTTCCCTTCTCTTCTCTCTTCCCATCTCTTTTCCCTCCCCCTATCTCTTCCTGCCTTATATCCTTCTGCTCTGCCCTGACAGATATTTTTTAACCCATTAGTTGGATTTGGGGTATTGGATAAAAAGGTAATTGTAATACATCTCTGAAAACTGCAAGATACTTAGTATACGGCCCACCAAGGGGTGGTGATTCCTCCTTTCCCACCCCAACATTTCCTTTTTTGTTTGCTCATATTAATATTTACTGCTTACCTTTTTTATAGCTACAATAGATTCATGGGCCTAGTCTACTCCAGGCTTAACATCTTTACTAGTTAAACCTAAATTTTAGGGAAGATATTTGAGATATAATCAGATAATGTTCATTAAGATATATAACCATGAAAATATTCAGCTGTAATAATGTATGAGCCCCTTGGGGGCAGTTAGGTGGCTCAGTAGATAGAGCACAGGCCCTGGAGTCAGGAGTGCCTGAGTTCAAATCCAGCCTCAGACACTTAACACATACTAGCTGTGTGACCCTGGGCAAGTCACTTAACCCCAATTGCCTCACTAAAAAAAAAAATTAAAAAAAAAAGTATGAGCCCCCCAAATATGCAAGATCTAGCTGAGAAAAATATGCAAGCTATATCTGTCATTCAAATTTAAATTACTCAGAATATGAATTGTCTTAGAAAATATGGGAAGTTCAGTTATACCTTTATGCTTTTATTTATTTATTTATTTTGGTCTTAGAGTAGAAAATTTTAAAGTTGTGATAGAAGGCAAGAATCAAGATTTAATTGGTTAAATGCCAGATTATATGCCCTTTTTTGGGATAAAACTAGAAATACTATATGAGGATTATTCTTTTGACTGGCAGAGGCCAAGAGGAAGAAGGGATTAAAACTCATTATTGGGGGCAGCTAGGTGGTGCAGTGGATAAAGCACCGACCTTGAATTAAAGAGGACCTGAGTTCAAATCCAGCCTCAGATACTTGACACTTATGAGCTGTGTGACCCTGGGCAAGTTACTTAACCCCCATTGCCCCACAAAAAACAAAACCTCATTATTGATTAACTTTCATCTCAAATGGCTTTGAGGACATGTGTTTGCTCACTCAAACCCATGCTTCAATCCTATATTTACATAGTAGAAAAAATCCAAATATTTAAATTTTCTAAGTCAGGGGGAATCCCATTGCTCTTGATCTTTTCATCTCTCATTCCTACACAATTTGAAAGGATATGAAGAAAAAAATTTTATATTAAGGGCATTAGTACTAAAAATGTACTTATGAAAATCCCAAATTAAAATTGCTAAATTAAGTCAGAGATAATTAATTTTGAGTCACTAAGATATATTTGTACTTGTATTTCAATATCATTGGTTTCATTTTAATTTTCTAAATTTAGCTATATACATGTAAGTTATTATTCTGAGACACATTCTACTAATTTCCCAGACTGCCAAAGGAGTTTATGACACCAAAATTAAAAGTAACATCTCCTGTACAAAGGGAAATGTTAGATAAATTCTTTGAAATTATTTAATGATTTTTTTTCAAATGCTCAAACCTGCATTCTGCTTCTTATCTCCTCACCCCACCCCTACACAATTACTACATAACATTGCCAATGTTTTTTTTAATTAATTTATTTAAAATTTTAAATTCCAAATTCTATCCCTCTCTCATTCCCTCCCTCCCCTCTAACCTCATCTAGGTTGCAAGCAATCAGTATAGGTTATAGATGTGCAATTATGTAAAATGTTACCATATAGGTCATTTAACATAAAAAGACTCAAGTTAAAAAAAAAAAGAAAAACTGCAAAATAGCATGCTTTGGTCTGTGTTCGATTAATATCAATTCTTTCTCTGGAGGTGGATACTATGCTTCATCATTAGTCCTTGGGGATTGCTTTGGATCACTGTTTTGCTGAGAGTAAGTAAGTCATTCAGAATTGATCATAGAATCATACTGCTGTCACTGTGCACAATGTTCTTCTAGTTCTTCTCACTTCACTATACATCAGTTCATATGAGTCTTTGAAGGTTTTTCTGAAGTCATCCTGCTTGTTATTTCTTATAGCACAATAATAGTCCATTGCAATCATATACTACAGCATCTTCAGTCATTCCTCAATTGATGGATATTTCTCTAATTTGTGATTCTTAACCCCCACAAAGAGTTGCTATAAATAAATTTTGTACACTTTTCCCCCTTTTCTCTTTTTCATAATTACTATTTTTAACTGTTTTCCTCCATCCAATTCCCTTTCAATGATATTTACTCTATTATCTATCTTCTTTTACCCTATGCCTCCTCAAAAGGGATTTACTTCTGACTGCTCCCTCTCCCAATCTGCCCTCCATTCTTTTGCCCCTCCCTCCTTATTTTCTCCCCCTCCTATTTTCCTGCAGGGTATGTTATTCCCTCCTTGAGCCAACTCTGATGAGATTAAGGTCTTTGAGACTATTCTGATGAGTGTAAAGTTCATTTACTTCCCTGCTTCTCCCCAATGCTTCCCCCACTCCATAAACCCATTCTTATTTCTTTTATCTGGGATTTAACACCATTCTACCTCTCTCCTTCCCCCACCCCCAGTTCATTCCTCTCACCCCTCAATTTTACTCTAAAGATGTTATCATGGGGCAGCTAGGCAACACAGTGGACAAAGCACCCATCCTGGACCCAGGAGGACCCGAGCCCAAATCTGGCCTCAGACACAAGACACTCACCCACTGTATGATCCCAGCTATGTCACCCAACTCCTACCACCCCACAAAAATATTTTAAAAATTACTTTACAGATATCATTCCTTCATTTTCAATTCTCACCTGTGCCCTCTCTATATATTTATTTCCATCATCTGTCCTAAAACAGAGAAAGTTCTTATGAGTTAGATGTATCATCTTTCTATGTAGGAATGTAAACAGTTTAACCTTTGAACAATCCTCTTAATTTCTTTTTTCTGTGTAACATTTTATGCTTCTTTAGGGTCTTACTTTGAAAATCAAATACCTGAAAGTCCTCTTTTTCATTGAAGTCCCATTTTTTCCTCTGAAAGATTATACAAGTTTTGCAGGATAGGTAATTCTTGGTTGTAATCCCAGTTCCTTTGCTCTCTGGAATGTCATATTCCATTCCATTCTATCCTTTAATGTCAAAGCTGCTAGATCTTGTGCTATCCTGACTATGGCTCAACAGTACTTGATTTTTTTCTTTTTGGCAGCTTTCAATATTTTATCCTTGATCTGGGAGCTCTGGAATTTGGCTAACATATTCCTGGGAGTTTTCCAATTGGGATCTCTTTCAGGAGGGGATCAGTGAAGTCTTTCAATTTTTTTTTTACCTTCTCCTTCTAGAATATTAGGGAAATTTTCCCTGACAATTTCCTGGAAGATGATGTCTAAGGTCTGCCCTTGATCGTGGTTTTCAGGTATTTCAGTAATTTTCAAATTGTCTCTCCTGAATCTATTTTCTAGGTCAACTGTTATTCCAAGAAGATATTTCACATTGCCCTCTATTTTAAAATTCATTTGGATTTGTTTTATTGTGTCTTGGTTTCTCATAGTCATTAGCTTCTATTTGCTCAGTCCTAATTTTTAAGCAATGATTTTTCTTCAGAGAGTTTTTGTACCTCCTTTTCCATTTAGCCCATTTGGCTTTTCAAGCTGTTGAATTTTTTCATGACCCTCCTGCACAATTCTCATTTCTCTTTCCAATTTTTCCTCTACATCTCCTAGTTTATCTTCAAAGTCCTTTCTGGGTGTCTCTATGGCCTAAGACTATTTCATGTTTTTCTTGGAAACCATAGAGGTAGGAGCCCTGATACATTGCTTTCCTCTTCTGAGGGTGCACCTTGATCTTCCTTGTCACTAAAAATCTTTCTATGGTCCTCACCTTATTCTGTCTGCTCATCTTGCTTGTCTTTTACTTGACTTTTAGCTCCTTAAAGTGGGGCACAGTTTCCAGGATTCACTGTCTCAAGCTTCAGGGGGTCTCTTGTGGTATGATTTAAGGAAAGGCAGTTTTTTCACTCACCTGGCCTGTTCCTGGTCCATAGATAACCCCAGGCCAATTTGCTAATTAAGCAGATAGCCAAACGTTGTGTTCTGTGTTACTTAGTTCCAACGAGCCTGTGTCCCTCCTGCACCTTGGCCACTGCTACTCAAGTGTACTTCCTGGTTCCCAGCAGGGGTAAAAAACCTGAATTATGCCTCAACACCAGTAGAGACTCCTGTAATCTTCCCCTGACAACCACTTAGCTCTCTTACCAAACTGTGATCTTACTTCCAGAGGACACTGGCACTGCCTGGATTCAGAGCCTCCAGGGGTCCCTTTCTCTGGCTTGGCCTGCCTAGGACTGGATCTGTGTCAGCACGACTGTGGGGTTGGGCTTCACTACTACTTCAGCACAGCAGCCCCCTCCCTCTGATCTTCTAAGGTGTCTTTGACTAGAAAATGATCTAAGCATATTCTTTTGTGGGTTTTGCTGCCCCAGGAATTGTCCTATGGCATTATTTATAGGTTTTTTGGAGGGATTTTGTTGTGAATTGAAGAACTTACTGCCTTTCCTCCACCATCTTGGTTCAGCCCTGGAAATGAATATTGCCAATATTATGCTATGAATTCACTCTAGTCCTCTTCTGATGCCACATAACAGGGTGGAGGTTGTGGCAGGTATGCCAACAAGCCTTGACATTCTCTTCCATACTGGAATGACTTCAGGTATCATGAGAATAACAGAATATTTTCTGAGAATCAACCTATCCCAATGCCTAGATCTTTTTTGGTAAGCAGGTGAAGGATGTTTTGACCAGCCACCTATTATATCAAAGCAGGGAATGACTTTGAGTTACCTTTGGGAGGAAGTTCCCACACTGATGTAAGCAGAATTCTTTGAGAGCATTCAATTCAATCAGAATGTACAAAAGAAGACATTTTTCACCATTTGTGTCTCTCACTAACTTATGCTCCATATATTAGAGTGCTTTACCTTTTTACACTATGCATTTGCATTGCAATTTGGTGTCACTTAAAATTGCAGACGAATGCACTTTCTTTCATGAGTGTAATAAAGATAAAATACCATAGGGTAGGTTATCAAGGCAGTGAAGGGATTAAATGAGGTTGTAGTGATAGCTTTTGGGTTTTTCTTTATGTGTGGGAAAATAAAGGACTTATGTAGCAATGAAACTAACAGTTTGCATTGCTTGAAAAATAGTACTCTATCTATTTTCTTTTGGTCTGGTGAGACTCATGAGTATATATTTTTTTGAGTAGAAGGTGAACACTAAATAAGTTATGATATTTATATTACTGATTTCAATATGAAAGGAGTTGCACTTTTTTCCCCCAGTGTATGTAATCCCCCTCAGGATCCAAACTACTGCACTTACTATGTATGTAGGAGAGGGTGATTTTTCTTCCTTTAATAAGAGAATGGGAGAAGTCATCATTAATTGACTATAATCTAAATATTGTCTTTTTTTGCAGTCTCTATGATTTAAATGTATTCAGATATGCAGTGGTTGGAAAATTAAAATATTTACATTTTAGTTTGAGTTATCATTGCCATTGGGGGAAAATAGAGGATATGAAAGCTATCCCAAATGTCTGAGTACAGATTTAAGCTAATATATATATATATATATATATATATATATATATATATATATATAACATACACACACACATACATAAGTGTGTATATATATATATATATATTAATATAGACTGCCAAAAGAAAAAAAATCACAATTTCAAAAATTTTACTGAATTTGAAAGTCAGTCATGGCTATGAATAAGTGTCTTTAATGTAGGGGGAGGTAGAAGGTAAAATGGAAACACAGAAAGCACCCCTAACAAAAGAATACCCCATAGATGCCCAAAGCAATTCTTTTTGATTAGCAGAAGTTTGTTATGTAAACAATCACCATTCTGGGGAATACCCAGGAGTTAGCTTGAAGAAGGCAGAGAGGAGGTCCAGGGAATAGTCTCACTCCAGTCATCATAAAGTAATCAATCACTTCATAATACTATTTTCTTTATATAGCACCTTATGGCTTACAGAGAGCTTGTGTTATAAGAATCCTGTAAAATCACCAGCGCAAGTATTGCTATTATTTTACTGATGAAGCAGTTGAGGCTTAATGAATTAGATTCATTACTAAGGCCCCATATTGCTAATGATAGTTGGATTGAACCATTTCCTAATGCCAAATGTCATACACCTTCAATTGTAACTCATTACTTTAATCACAAGCATGTGTAGATATTTTAATTGATGCCTAACTAATTCAATACAGTATTCTGCATCAATGAGTGCTGGGGTCAAAGGGAAAGCAGTGGAACATATAGTGAACAGTTCTGGGTAACTTTAGAAACAATAGGAAGAAGAAGGTTAAACTGGGAGTGTAGCTTCATACTGTTAACATTTGAAGAGGAAAAGAATGAAAGATAGCTAATGATATTTCATATAATTTATGTGTTATTTATGTAGCATTATTATAAATTGACATACATTCAATAAAATTTTAAATGCATACAATAAATTATTTTTGTACTGATATTTTCAGAGTTGGTTTTGTGTAGAGAGGAAAAATGGACATGCTTGGGTAAATGTTTCCAGTTTCTAGAGTATGAACCTGGAAATATACCTTCACCCAACAGTAGAAACTCTTTCTGCTCTGAAACCCTATAGAATTTTAGTTTCTCTTGCTGCTGTTAGAGATGCTAACTTTTATTATATGGCTTTCTTAATGGGATAAAAGTTCCAAGAAATCCAGGATGCAGGAATCATAAGCCCTAGACAATAGTCATGTTGTTATTTTTGCTTAATCATTTCAGACTCTTGTGACCCCATTTGGGGCTTTATTGGCAAAGATACTAGAGTAAGAACACTCCATTTCCTTCTCCACCTCATTTTACAGAGGAGGAAATGAGACAAACAGGGTTTACTTGCTCAGGATCACACAGCTAGAACATTTCTGAGTCCAGGTTTGAATTCAAGCTTTCTTGACTTCAAGCTCTGCATTCTATCACAGTGGTGCCACCTACCTACCCAGTCATAGCAGTGTTCAAGTGCCAATGAATGCTTGATGAGATAGATGAAGGAAGGAAGGAAGGAAGGAAGGAAGGAAGGAAGGAAGGAAGGAAGGAAGGAAGGAAGGAAGGAAGGAAGGAAGGAAGGAAGGAAGGAAGGAAGGAAGGAAGGAAGGAAGGAAGGAAGGAAGGAAGGAAAGAGCAGCTGGGAGATATCATGGAAATATCTCTGAACTTAAATTCAGAAGACTTAGATTTGAGTCCCAATTTCATCATGTGCTAGTTGTGTGTCTTTGAGTAAATGATTTAAATTTTCTAAATATTCATTTCACTAATGGCAAAATGGAGAAAGTACTAGTTACATAGCCTACTTCACTGAGTCATTATGGAGAAACTATTTCTTAAACTGTAAAGCACTACAAAAATAAATATGATCTGTTATTAAGTTTGCTAATAAGAGCATCAACCTCCATTAGCATTAATAACTAAGAATTATATTCCATTCTCCCAGAGTGATACTATGGGAACATCTGGGAACATTTTATTCCCAAGGAATATAATGATCATATTGTTATGGGCCCAGAGCACCCCAGAAGTTCTCTGGGGTACATCAAGGAACCTTCTTGAGAAGCTAAACCAAAGGACAGACACACCTAAAGAGATAAGTGGAACCACTTTGGACTGAGCTACCTTCTGAACCTCTACACTTCATTCTAGTCTCCCTCAACCCTGGGGAGATAAGATTAGGTGTGGCTGCTGCCTTTGTGTCCTGAGGAGATGGCTTGAGAGATCTGCAGCCACCCCTCACCCAATTCCTCCAGCCACCACCAGTGGAGGATGGTCCTCCCTCACTAAAGGAACTTTTCCACAGTCAGATCGTCACCCTCATCAGTCCTCTATAAAAGTACCTGCCAGTCTCCTACTCAAGGAGATTGATATCTCAGAGCCACTCTCTGCCATGCATTTCTCCCCATGAGAAGTCCAAGGATTTCTTTCATGGTTTCCCTTCCCTTCCCTTCCCCTGTCCTAAATAAATTACTATCTTATTCTAACTGCTTTTGTGTGCAAGAGGGTGTAATTCTTTAAAGAGGAATTCCTAAGGACCCCAAACCACTATCCCCTATCCCTAACCCCCTACCCCATTTTCCCCATGAAAATATGATCATAGATTGAAAGCTACAAGATAACAGATCAAACTCAATCAAACAGAGGTCAAATGACTTGCCTACAGTCACATAGCTAATAAGTATCTGAATCGCAATTTTAATGTAGATCTTTCTGACCAAAATATCAGTGTACAACTGCACTAAATATTCAGTACAAATACAAACATCTGAACTTGGAATCAGAAAGATCTGAGTTCAAATCTGGCCCTAATACACTTATTAGCTGTTTGGCTGAGTATGTAAATAAATCTTTTCCTGCCTCAGTTTCCTCAACTTTAAAATAGGGATTGTGTTAGTATCTAGTTCCTTGGGCTGTTGTGAAGTTAAAATAAGATACTTGTAAAGTGCTTTGCAAATCTTAAAGTGCTATATAAATACTGAGTATTATCATTATTATTTAAAACTAGTTGCTGACTAATGCTGATTGCTAATGGTTATACTAGATATTCATTTAAAAAGTCAATTTGACTTAGCCCAAGATTGATATTTGCTTCATGTAATTTATCTCCATTGTTCAATTTCTTCTTTCCCCAAAATGTTATCACATAACTGAATTATTATAAGTACTTCAAAATGGTTTTAAAAAAGAAATTCAAGCACAAACCCTCTAATTATGGAAATATAAAAAATCATTCTCTTTTCCTTAATAGTATTTTTTTTGTTCCTTAATAGTATTTTTCAAAGTTACATCTAAAGATAGTTTTCACATTCTTTTTGTAAGATTTTGAGTTCCAAATTTTCCTCCCTCCCTCCCTTCCCTCCACCCTCCCCAAGATAGCAAGCAATCTCATATAGGTTAAATATGTACAATTATGTTAAACGTTAATTTTTTCTAAAGGAATGTACTTTAGCAAACATAGATAAAGGGAGGGCCTTGTGGCAAGGAAAATTATATGTGGCCTCCTTATTTCTGTCCCAAATTTAGGGAAAATTAGCTCAGGTTTCTACTATATTTGTTACTTATAAACTGGAAGCTTTAGCACCAGTTTGGGGCATTAAGCATTCATTAAAGCATACCAAATATTAGTGAAGAGTGAACACATGACTCAGAAAGTTAAGAAAAGATCTATCTAGCCTTGAGCTCAGCCTGGCCTGCTTCTTCCTCCAAGTCCTTCTCCATGAGAATGTCTGAGAGCCTGTCTGAGTGTGGAAGCTCCCTCCAGGTTGGGAGGAGATGTGGCCCTTCCACACTGCTCAAAGCTAATTGGCTTGAATCATTCAAGTCTATTGGTTTTCTGGACTTAAGGGTGGTCCATGAGCAGAATGGGCTGAGGTGAGAGTTCAGACAATACACCCCCTGAGGGCTAGGCTCTCAGGTAGGTGTGGTTTCAATCAAGTCAACTTTAAAAGAGTTAATCAACTAAGTCAATCCAATCTTAATATTATCCCCTCCAGCAACCTCTGGCCATCCCAAATCCCATTAGTTTCTCCCAGTCTAAAAATATCAGTATTGAGTAAAAATATTCCTTTTGCTGGCATTGTTAGGAGATGTGAGAGAAGTGGTTTTCTTGTGCCCTTTCTCTCAACTTTCTCTTTTGGTGATCACATTAACTTCCTTGAATTCATAATAAATTCAAATGAAATTATGAGGTCCCTTAAGTCTAAACAGACAATTCTAATCTCTCTTCTGGGATCTAGCCCAAAGCTGCCAGATCCACAAATACTTTTTAAACATTTCCAATATTTCCAATTTTTAAACATGTTCCATAAGCAACTTCAAATTTAACATGTCCAAAAGGAATTGCATTATCTTTCCCTGCTAAAACCAGTTCTATGCCAAATGTCTCTATTTCTTTTGGGGAAATCTGCTATCCTTCTGCTCACACTTGATTGCAACCTTAGAGTCATCCTGAACTCTTTCCTCTCCCTCATATTTCAATTCTAATGAATTATATGTATTCTATCTCCACAATATATCTCACATGCATCCTTTTCTCTCCGCTTATTTGGGCTACATAATAACTTCTACCTGGACCTTTGTAAGAGCCCCTAATTAGTTCCCTGAGTTATGGTTTCTTTACTTCTCAATTCATAACATTCCAAACAACCTTCCTTGTAGGACTGTTTGCTTTCCTGCTAAAAAGCCTTCTTTAGCTTTATACTGCTTCTGAGGTAAAAACTAAATCCTTGAAATTGACATTTAAAATATTCTTCAATTCTATTCATATAATAAACATTTATTAAACTCCTTCTTTGCCCCAGGCTCTGTGAAAAGGTGTGTGTGTGTGGGGGGGGATCTCTACCTTCAAACAGTTTAGAATAACAATAAGAAAAGACTATACACAAAAGGAAGCTCAAAGAATAGAGGAAGAGTAAGTAACTAGGAAACATCCAGCTCTGGGCCATGATTTTTGTGGGGTCAAAACCAAGCAGAGTCCTGGAAGGAAAATGGAGAGCTATCTGGAAAGTTCTGGGCTCTCTGTGAAGGAAGACTTTTCACAGTATGGCTAGTCTATTTTTTGTTTTTTATGTACATTGCACACATTCTATGTTCTAGCTAAATTGCTCTACTTTTTATTGGACAAAAGCCATATTCTACCTGCTATCTCTATGCCTTTGTATAGGCCAGCCCTCACCCCTGAATTTCAATCTCCTCTTCCCTCTTACTCTGCAAATATATAACTTCCATATGAAATTAGATAATGTGTTGCCTCATTTGGGAAACCATTCATAATTTTCTAGTTGATAGTGCTCTCTTCCCCATCAAATTATCATATCTATATTTATCCATTTGCATTTAACCTCTCACCCTCATGCAATGAATTTCTTGAAAGTAATAACTGGATCACAGTTTGAATTCCTTGACATTTCACCTGTTTTTGTATGTGTGTCTATATGTGTGTGTGTCTGTGTGTGTGAGTGTGTGTTTTAATTATTGGGGATAAACTGGGTATTCTAAGATTATTATTATTTATATATTAATGGCTATTTATATAATAATGGCTACTGCACCCAATTTGGCCATAATTGCTTATTATTAAGATTTAACATGAAAAACAACTAATTTTTTAAAAAAGATTGAATATCAGTAAAGAATTAACTGAGTGACAGTTAACGCAAGCAGAAAAGCACCAGTTCCATGTTGTCTCTCAGAGAACACATGGCCTACCAAAATACCCTGTCCTAAGTGCAGAGTGCATACCAACTGACAGCATTCCAGGCCAAGAGCATGAGCCAAGGTGCACCAACCTTTCAACCCTCCTTGGTGGGGGCTTTCATTTTCTTTTGATAGAGGCAGGTCACTATACACTGATCAAAGCTAATTGGCTAGCATCATTCAATTCCATTGGTTAACATGACCTGAGGGTGATCCAAATTAAAATAGCTTCTACAGATGACATCTTGGCCTAATGGGAGAGACCCTCCTGAGGGCCAAAGGTGAAGTCCAGATAGGTGTGACATAATCCCATCCGTTCACTGAGGTAGATCAAAGAGTCTATCTCCATTCCTTTTGTTCCCTTAAGCTTGCCTAAGCAGTATTAAAACTTCCTCAAGAACGGAACTTTCTCAAGTAAGGAGGATGGGGGAGAAAGGGAATCTGTGGGTTCCCCAGAAATTCATTATTAATAATTATTTTCTCACACTTGGTATCATTCCCATAGCAGACATTTAACAGGTGCTTTTTTTTAGAGTTGTTTGGAATGGGTTGGTTTGGATTGGGGAAAGCAACAAAACTTAGAGAAGAGAAAGCTGGCTTTCAGTGAACCTGAGGATGGCAAGAATATAAGGATCTAGAATGAATAGACATTGGTTGACACTGGAGAAGGGTTTCTAAAGGCACAATGGAAAGGGAAGGCTTATGAGGATAGGAACTGGGAAAGATAGAATGAGGATGGTATAAAGTTTTGACACTGGTTATGAATCACAGCAATTAAATGAGGAAAAAGTAGGAGTTCACCGGACATGAGGAATGAACTTTAAGGTTCAAGCCATGTTGAATTAGCAAGCATGTATAAAGTATCTACTATGTGTAAGGCACTGTGCTAAGTATTGGAAATACAAAGAAAAGCAAAAAACAGTCCCTCCATCCTAAGAACTCACAACTAAATGAGGAAGACATGTAAACAACTATGTACAATCAAGATATATACAAAACAAACTGGAGAAAATCATTACAAGGAAAATATTAGTATTAAATGGGTTTGGGAAGGGCTTTTTAAGGAAGATAACATTTTAGTTATGGCTCTAGGGAAGGTTTGGAAGCAAGAAGATGAGAAGGAAGATAGTTGCAGGCATGGAAGATAACCAGTGAAGTTGTGTAGATTTGGCAGATTGAGTTTCTCATGGAAAGAACAAAAATTAGCTCTGTGTTTTCATTGTGGTAGGGAGTACAAGAAGGGGAGAAAACTGTAAAGATAGACGGAGTCCAGGTTATGAAAGATTTTTAAAACCAAACAAATTACTTTATCTTTGATCTGAGAAATTAAATTGTATAACTGATGTTTATTGAAGAGATGGTAGAGGTACCGTGGCATGGTCAGGAGAGCTGGGGAAGAAGAAAAGGAGAGAAGGAAGATGAGAGGGAGGGGGAAAGGAAGGAAGGAAGGAAGGAAGGAAGAAAGGCTGAATCCTGTGTGATTATAATGACCCTATTGGATATGATGAAAGCTTTTTAATATACTACTCTTTTATTTTTCATTAAAGAAGTGGGAAATGGACATAGAATATCACAGCATCAGGCTTGGTGATTATGTTTCCTGATTTTCCTGAACTGCCTTTTGTATCTTCATTTGGGTGGTTATATTCAGAAATGAATTCATATAATAACAAAGGGTGTTAACTGAATATAAGAAAAAATTCTAAAACCTAAACTATACATTGAAGAGACAATATTTACATCCTGTTGTTGTTGTTGTTGAACTTTACCTGTAATCTTGCTTTGATGTAAGGAGTAAAAATTTTGAAAACTTTTTGATGAATAGCCACTTTATTTTGTAATGTCAAATGGCATATTCCTCCTATTCTAGTTTCTGCTTGATTTTTTATTTCTTCTCTGGCATTTGAGTACAGCCCCTGTCAAGGTAGTACTTTGGAGAGAACCTGGCTAATATTGTTGCAAAAAGAATAAGTACTTTATTCTACCCTTTGACCATCTGAAATTTAATGTGATAAAGTCTTCAATCCTACTTAATAAATATAGTTAAATGGAACCAGATAAGCAGTATAAAAATATGATGATAATAATAATAATGATTTTAGTCTACATGAAATCTTTGAACTCTGAGTCATATCTTTGTTTACAAATATTTATGTTTGACAAACCATGGGGGGATAAAAAAACATTCTCCATATGCTCAGTTGAAAACACATTTTAAATCTTTTCATAAAGAAATGGCTATGGATAGGGGTTTGACTTATTATTTCATTAATATAGGGAACTCCTAGGTAAGGAGATCTCTCCTCTTAACAGATAGCAGCACTGTTTCACCTTGTAGTTTTATAGTTCCATAAAGGAATTAGAGGTGAAATAACTTGCACAAGTATATATCAGATTTTGCTCTTGAACCCAGAGTTTCCTGACTTTGAGGCCAGCTATCCCTTACCCCAAACTATCTCTCACTTATATATGTGTATGGACATATGCCTGTGTATATCTTTCTGTATGTATGTGTGTATAAAGCCAGAGTTACCTTAATTCACAATCATGAATCAATTAAGAAACATTTATTAAGTATTTGTCATGAGTCAGGCAAACATTTTTCTAAGTGTTGTGGATATGAAAGACAAGGAGAAAATATTTGAATGGAGGAGAACATGTGTGTGAGTATGTATATATGTGTGTATATGTATACACATATATACATATATGTATATATTTCTTCATATAGGTACATAATATATGCACATGTATGCATATGCTCATGCATATTTACCAATACATATACACATGCATATACATGTAAATACACAAGTGGGACATATCAAAATTAAATACATGGTAACCTTGGAGCAGAAAGGCAAAAGCATCTTGGGAGACCAGAATATAAGGTGCTTAAGCTAAGTCCTGTAAGAAATCAGGAATTTCAGGAGGCAGTAATATGGTAGTAGAACATATCAAACATGGAGAGATATATCAATGTAAAGCCACCAAAATACAAAATGGAGAGGCATGTCTGAGGAATAGCAAGAAAGTCAGTTTGACTAGACCATAATGAGAATGGAGGAAAGTAATGGGGAAGTGGATGGAATAGGTAGGAAGGGAGCAGGTTTATATCGTATCCCCACCATGTTTGAGAAACAGCCAGTAGAAGCATCATCCTCATTTCACAGATGAAAAGACTGGAATTTAAATATGTTGATTGACCTCTCTGTAGTCATATGAAGAAATATAGAAAACTGTAAAGCTGAAACCTGAATTCAGGTCTGTCACATCTAAGATCATGGGGTCATAGATTTAAAACCATAGGGAAACTTTGAAGTCAACCCATCCAAGTCCCACATTTTGTAGTTGGAGAAAGTAAGGCTTAGAGAAGTAAAATGGCCAAGGTCACATAGGTGGTAAGTGGCACAGTCAGTATTTGAACCCAGAAAATTAATTTCAAAATTGGATATTCTTTCCACTCTAATGCATTATGCTCCAGGTGTCTGCCTGTGGAAGTAATGTAAATACTTTAAGCACTTCATCTCACAGTTTTTCAAATTTTAAAATAAAGATATTTTCTTTGTGGAAATGCTTGAAATGACTATAAACATTTTAATTTTATAGATCAAAGTCAATAGACTTTAAACTTCAGACAGCATATATTGGATACTGATATTTCCTTCTCTTCATCCATCCTTCATGCTACTTACCTAGCCATTAAAATAAATTAATATTGAGTGAGAAATATCGGAACCACTTCAAGTTTTACTGACAAACAGCTTGGCATGGTGATTGGGTGGTTAGGGAAAGAGGGCAAAATTTTAGTCAAGAAAATGTGGATTCAAGTTTAAAAGAATTAGCTATATAAGAACAGGCAAATCACTTAATCTTTCAGTGTCAATGCCCTCAGATAACCTTGTGGCCCATCTGCCTTGGTGGAAGGGGTTTCCACATTGTGAGTTCTGTACAAATAAGAAATCAAAAGGTTAAACAAAGGGAAAAAATATTTCCAAGTATTTTCAAAATGATGAAACTTGCTTTGTTACTAGACAAATGGTTGATATATATATAAATCCAAGGAGCTAAAGTATAATTCAACTATATCACAAATAAATGGAGGAATGAAAATAAATCCTCGAATATGAGAAGGGCAAAAATATTGACTTAAATATTATATATTATAAATCACAGATTTCAGTTTCCAAACGGCTTGATTCATGGCCACTTTAACTATAGAAAACTTCTTTTACATCATAAAATAAAAGAAACAAGTTTTGGTGACATTTTTGGGAGGTAAAAAAAAGTCCTGACAGCGTTATTATTTGATATATTATCCCAATGGAAATTGAAACCTCATAATTTGAAGCACTCTGAAGAAATATGGGAAAGAAGGTAGAGCCTGTTACCCTTTAATTTATTTTTTCATGTTATTTTGGATGTTGGACAACATTATTCCAAAAGGTGAAGATTCATGAGATAATGACTTTGAAAAAAATTAGTCCTAGCCTTCCTAATACATCCATTTATTGATGGGCTATTTTCCTTTTTTTATAGTCAAATGATAAGCTCAGTCCAAATGACAGAATATTGGGTCCAGATTTTATGATGCTTGAAGACCTCCATGTAAATGTCAGATCGCACTGGTTATTTGGTGAAAAATCAAGTCAATTATTCAATCAATAAACATTTGTTAATATTCTACTATTTGCCAAACCTTGAGCTAGGTACTGAACATATAATAAAGCAGAATCAGATTTTTGAGTATATTAGCTATGCCTCTGCACGTGGAAACTCAATCATTCTCATCTTCAAACTGTTAGAACTCCTGCAGGGCTATATGATCACAGGCCATTCATAGCTTTATCCAGAAGTCTTCTCTGCTTGCTAATGTTGAAATCTGAGATTCACTTAGTAGACTATTTCACTTAGTGAATTTGTTTTGGGGGGAAAGGAGGATTTCATTACCAAACCTATTATGATACTTATTTTATTTTAACATGATATTTCCATCCTATCAAAACATATTTTGTTTCACTTGTATCCTGTACAAGTGAAGAGATAAAATTGGAAGTATATAAACACTACCAAGATTTTGAGACAAATGGCAGGCAAAATAGTATTTTCAGTAATATGGTGAAAGGGTAAACTCATTAATATTGTGGTTTTAGCTGCCTGATTTAGAAAGTTCACATCTAAGGCCCACCAGGAAATTCAATTTTATATTCAGTTTTAGACTTTTTCTGGAAGAACAGAACAAATAGATAAATTAACCAACACAATTGAGAGAGTCATTCACAAATACCTAGGAAGATAGTTCCTTCTTTCTTTTGGGGAGTCTTCAAGTCATGACTAAATGAAAGCTTGTTGGGAAGGTAATGGAGGAGATTACTATTCATACACAACAGCAACTAAGTGTCTCATAAAGTAGCTTTCAAATGTAAGATTCTGTGATCATCTATGTGCTCCTCATTCTAATTACCATCCTATTTGTAGAATTGAGGAGGATATCCAACTCCTGCATTTTGAAAGTAAGGAGTATATGTAATGGTTAAGTGACCTATCCTTATCTTCCATAATGGTAACTGATAGACCTGGGGTTTCAACCAAGTTCTCACTCCAAATTCAAATGTTCTATCCATTACATCATAATTCCTCTTTCTAAGTCACCCAAACAAAGTTCTAAAATTCTGAATGTCACATATATATATTTTTCTTTAGGGTTGTTTAATTGCTTAATTTATCTTGTTAACAATGAGTCAAAGGTATTTGTATTACCAATGATCATCTTTCAAAATATGCTAAAGCTGTTGTAAAAAATACCACTATTGGAATTTTTGAAAATTGTATTTCTGCATAAAGACACTATCTGGTCATAAAATCAATTGTAACATCTGTGGTGAGCAAAGTGTTACTACGCTTATATAACATAAATTGAAATCTTTAGAAACTATCATTGTTATTCCTTTTTCTTTCTACTCAAAAGCAGACATGCTTCCTAGTGGTGAGGAAAGATGATCATTGAACTTTATAAGTTATATCCAGAAATTCAATATAGTCACTGAGTCTGAACTTCTAGCATCTAAGTCATAGCAGCAGGGAAGGGAGAATCATTGGCATAAAGAAGGAAGCATTGGACTGTTAAGCAGTCCTTCCTATTTTTCTGCTCATCTTTCATATGCTTTGACTTACATAAAGAGACATTTTGTTCTCAACAGACTTAAGTCTCAACCATTTCAGCATCATACTAAGATGAGATTAAGGAAATCAATACAAAAATAACAGGGGCTTTTAAGCTCTGAGGATAGATTTGAAAAAATAAATGGAGGATAAAGGAAGAGTATGTCAACTAAGGACTGACATACAAAAATTGCAGATATGCCACATACGACTTAGTCAATTTCTAAGAGCTTATTAGTATGTTTCATAGTGTTATTTTATGTTGAGAAATACAGAATTGGTTATAAGCATGTATTTTTAGGGGAAACCCTAAATGTTCCATTATATTTGAGCTGAAAATCCAATTATTCTACAAGATAGAAAATTATTTTGTTTTTTGGAGAGGTATAAAAAGGAGATATAGGGTATGTTGTCAAAACCAGCCAGCCCTTCACAAGCAGAATCATTTTTATGAACATCATACAACAATGTGGACTTTTATTATGGCAAAAATGTAATAGAGGAAAATTATTCTTTGGACTGAAAGATCATGAAATTGTCAGTCTAGATTGTTGTATATAAGCTTGTGGTTCATGAACTCTTTAACTTTATAATGTTCACTAGTCAATCAACTCATTTTATCTACAATTTTATCATGTCTTAAATGAAGTTTTCACTTACACTGCAATACCATTATGATAGAAAATAAATTCATTGTCTAGTCATTAATTTTTATGTAAGGGAACTGGCACAAGTTGATGGTATGGGAAAACTTTCCTCCCCAAACCCCACCTCTCCCCCACACAAAGAACTTTAGTTAAATACTAATTTTAATACAAATATACTATTTTAATTTTGATTATCTTATGACATTTCATATGTCAAGTACATTTGAATTATGCATTTCAAAGCATCATTAATGCTGTCATGGGTTTACAAATAGTATGAAAATAGCAGGAAAAGAGTGACAAATACAAGAAGACATCCATTTCTATGTCTTTTGCAATACCTTCCATCCTGATAGAAAGTGAGTCCCATTCATGAATAAGTCCTGAATTGGATATCAGGAAATTAATGTTCTAGAACTTACCCTACCACTCACCAATAGTCAACTAACTATTCTTGACAAATTAAGCAAACCTATTTTAACATTTTTGGGCAGCTAGGTGGCACAGTGGATAGAGTTCTGGGCCTGGAGTCAGGAAGACCCTGGGCAAATCACTTAACCCTGTTTGCCTCAGTACTTTCAGTGTAAAATGAACTAGAGAAGGAAAAATGGCAAACCACTCTAGTATCTTCACCAAGAAAAACCCCAAAAGGGTCATGAAGCATCACACATGGTTGAACAACAACCACAAAATTGGAAATTTAACACTGTTATGAGTATTAATTAATCAGCACTGATTAATGGACTATGTGCCAGGTACTAGTCTATGTGTTAGAAATACAAAGATCAAACTGTAACTATTCTTGCCCCTGGGGTTTTTATAGTCTATCAGGAGAAACAACATGCATATATGCAATTATCTACAGATAATATGTTTGACCATGCTTTGGACTCCTAGGAAAGAAAAGTGGCACTTTATAATTCAAAGCATGTTATGCTGTTGTGGTTACCACTAGTGCTATTGTCTTCAACAGACATGGCAAATAGACAATGAACTGGCTTAAGAATTGTGGATTAAGAGAGGGAGAGAAGGCTGGATTTCTATTAGGAAATTATAAAATATTCTTCATACCATGAATTTCTCCCTGAAAGAAAAGCCCATCTTCTGAATGTCAGAATTCTACTGATATTGTTATATGAATCATAAGACTGTGGTACCTGAATAATTAAAAATGGGAATTACCCCAAGGGGAATGTAGAGGTGTATGATGTGGATGAACTGACTTGAATACATTTCAAACATATAATAAGAAAGAAGGATAACATGAAAAACATAGGAGTAAAAATAAAGATAGTCTACACATGCAGATTAATATATACACAACCAATTTGTTTTAATGTTATATTCATCATTTCATGGGAAAGGAAGACAAGTATATAAATCTTTGGTGGATACCCAGTACCAAAAACTTGAAATGATATGGACAACAGTCATAATGGATGGGTTGATAATGGATTGTGATCTACAACTTTGCTGAAAAACCCAAGATTTATCATTAGAATTCAAGCATGGGGGGCGGAGCCAAGATGGTGGAGAGGAAGGAGCAAGCTGCCTGAGCTCTCCTTCTGTTCCCTCAAAACGAACATTAAATCAAGCCTCTGGACGGATTCTGAAACTACAGAACCTGCAAAGAGACAGAGAGACACAGTCCTCCAACCAGAGATAATTTAGAAGACTTCAGGAAAAGGTCGGTCTGACTCGGGCAAAAGGGAGGCCCAGCACAGGGCAGCAACCCAGCGCCGAGGGGGTCAGGGCAAGTCAGCAGGAGCTGTGGGCCACAGCCAAACAACTGAGGCTCCTGGAACCTGGCTCAAAAATCTGGTGGCCAAGAAGGACAGTGGAAAAACCTACCTGCACCGGCTGAAAGGGCCACGAACAGCGGGATCAGACGCCGGGGTCTGGCGCCTGGCTGGCCGAGCACAATCAGACAGGAAGTGCAGGGCGGAGGAATCTCCACGCACCATAAAGGCCTCAGAGTAAAAGCCCGGTCACACAGCACCTATACCCCTGCACAAGAAGCCCAAAACAGGGACCCTGGTCCCCCCAGAGCAGACCTCAACTTAAAGAATAAATAAATAAGCTGCAATAATGAGTAAGAAGCAAAAAAAGAGCCCTCTCCATTGAGAACTTCTGTATCAATAGGGAAGAAGCCAACACAAACTCAGATGAGGACAATAGCCTCAAATTGTCTACATCTGAAGCCTCACAAGAGAAGGTGAATTGGTCACAAGAACAAAAAGCCTTCCTGGAAGAGCTCAAAAAGGATTTTAAAAATCAATTGCAAGAGGTAGAAGAAAAAATGGGGAGAGAAATGAAAGCAAAACAAGAAAACTATGAAAAAAGAATCAGCAGCTTGGAAAAGGAAGCTGAAGAAAACAAAGCCTTAAAAAATTCATTTGGCCAAATGGAAAAAAAGCTGCATAATCTCACTGAAGAAAACAATACCTTAAAAAATTCACTTGGCCAAATGGAAAAAACGGTGCATAATCTCACTGAAGAAAACAATGCCTTAAAAATTAAAGTAGGACAGTTGGAAGATAAGGAATCCATGAGACACCAAGAATCAGTCAAGCAGAATAAAAAAAAAATGAAAAAATAGAAGAAAATGTGAAATACCTCATTGGAAAGACAACTGATCTAGAAAACAGATCGAGGAGAGACAATTTGAGAATCATTGGACTGCCTGAAAGCCATGACCAGAAAAAGAATCTAGATACCATATTCCAGGAAATTATTAAGGAGAACTGCCCTGATATCATAGAATCAGAGGATAAAATCATCATTGAAAGAATCCACCGATCACCTCCTGAAAGAGACCCCAAAAGGAAAACTCCAAGGAATATTGTAGCCATATTCCAGAATTATCAGGTGAAGGAGAAAATACTCCAAGCAGCCAGAAAGAAGCAATTTAAATATCATGGAGCCACAGTCAGGATTGCTCAGGACCTGGCAGCTTCAACATTAAAGGACTGCAAGGCTTGGAATATGATATTCCGGAAGGCAAAGGAGCTTGGATTGCAGCTGAGAATCTATTACCCAGCAAAAATGTGCATTTTCTTTCAGGGGAAAAGATGGACATTTAATGACATTGGGGACTTTCAATCTTTCCTGGTGAAAAGACCAGAACTGAATAGAAAATTCGATCTCAACATACAAGACTCAAGAGAAGTTTAAAAAGGTAAACAGAGGGGGAAAAAAAGTTACCCTATTAGGTTAAATTGTTTATATCCCTACACAGGAAGATAATACTCATAACTCTTAAGAACTGTAAATGTATTTGGGCAGAGAGAAGGACTTTATATAGAGGGTATAAATATAAATTGTCTTTGATGTGATGATACAAAAGAATTAAGGGGATAAAAAGGGAGTCTATGGGGAGGAGAGGAAAGGGGAGGTGGAATGGGATGAATTATATCATATGAAGAGGTGAAAAAAAAACCTATTAGAATAGAGGGAAAGAAAGGAGGGGGGAACATTGTTTCAACCCTATTCTCATTAGATTTGATTCAAAGAGGGAATAACATATACATTCATTGGAATAAAGAAACAACTCATTCTTTAGGGAAACAAAAGGGGAAGGGAAAGGGGGGGACTGATAGAAGGGAGGACAAAAGCAAGGGAGAAAAGGGTAAAGAAAAGAGAGGGGGGGGTGATAAAAAGGGAGGGCAGATCGGGAGAGGCAGGGGTAAGAAGTAAAACAACCGTGAGGAGGAATAGGGTGAAAGAAGGGGGGAAAAGTACAAAGGTGGTAAATAGAATGGAGGGGAATAGACAGTCAGTAATAATAACTGTGAATGTGAATGGGATGAACTCTGCTATAAAACGGAAGTGAATTGCAGAGTGGATTAAAAACCAGAACCCTATAATATGCTGTTTACAAGAAACACATTTAAAGCAGAGAGATACACACAGAGTAAAGGTAAAAGGCTGGAGCAGAATATATTATGCCACAGCTAAAGTAAAAAAGGCAGGGGTAGCAATCCTTATCTCAGACAAAGTGCAGGCAAAAATAGATCTCATTAAAAGAGATAAGGAAGGAAATTACATCTTACTTAAAGATACTATGGATAATGAAGTAATATCAATATTAAATATGTATGCGCCAAGTGGTATAGCATCCAAGTTCTTAGAGGAGAAGTTAAATGAGTTACAAGAGGAATTAGATAGTAATACTATACTAGTGGGGGACCTGAATGTCCCCCTCTCAGAATTAGATAAATCTAGCCAAAAAATAAATAAGAAAGAAATGAAAGAGGTGAATAGATTACTAGAAAAGTTAGACATGATAGATGTCTGGAGAAAATTGAATGGGGATAGAAAGGAATATACCTTTTTCTCAGCAGTACATGGCACATTTTCAAAAATTGACCATGTATTAGGGCACAAAAACATCATAGTCAAATGTAGAAAGGCAGAAATAGTAAATGCATCCTTCTCAGATCATGATGCAATAAAAATTACATGTAAGAAAGAGCCAGGGAAAAGTAGAATGAAAATCAATTGGAAACTAAAAAATTTCATTCTAAAGAATGAATGGACCAAACAAGAAATCATAGAAACAATCAATAACTTTATCCAAGAGAATGACAATAATGAGACAACATACCAAAACATCATGAGTGAGATGAGCAGAACCAGAAGAACATTGTACACAGTATCATCAACATTGAGTGTTGACCTACTGTGATAGACTATATTCTTCTCACCAATGCAATGGTACAGAAGAGTTCCAGGGAACTCATGATAGAAGATGATCTCCAAATCCAAGAAAAAAAAAGAAAGAAAGAACTGTGGAGTATAGATGCTGATTGAACCATATTATTTCTTTTGTTTTGGGTGCTGTTGTGTTTCTTTTTCTATTTTGAGGTTTTGCATCACTGCTCTGATTTTTTCTCTTGTAACAGGATTAATGCAGAAATAGGATTAATGTTATTATGTGTATATATATATGTGTGTGTGTGTGTATATCTATATCTATATGTATATGTATAGAGATATATAGATATAACCTATATCAGATTACCTGCTGTCTAGGGGAGGGGGGAGGGAGGGGAGGGAGGGAGAAAAATCTGAAATTGTAAAGCATGTATAAACAAAAGTTGAGAACTATCTTTACAAGTAACGGAAAAAATAAAATACCTCATACATTAAAAGAAAAAGAATTCAAACATGATGGAAAAACAATGATCTGAATATTTCAGACAAAGTAAATATTTCTTAATCATCAGAACAGTAAAAAGTTGAATGAATGGACCACATGAGAAAGTTTTTTTTGCTCCTTTTCACTAGAACCTGTCCCACTAAAACTGGAAAACCACTTGGGAATGTTTTCTCAGGTAACTATGGGTGTGGATAGATGGTCTCTGACATCCCTTCCAATTTTTATGATGTTTTAATATAAATTTTCAGTCATATCTCTATCCCTTCATATCTTTCTGAAAGGCAAGGAGTTACTGAGTGAGGCAGTATATTTTATATGTCAAGCAATATATTTTACACATTGCATTGGCCAAAACACCTTTAGAGGTGGCGACAGACATTTAACTTGATGAGCAACCACTGAATAGAAGGCAGAAGGAAGTTTTATAGTTATTAGATTTTTTCTTTATTTCTTGAATGTTTACTTTTAGTATGAACTTAGTAATTAAGAAACATGCATGTCTTGGAATACAAAGAAAAACAGAGGATTACATAAGAAAAGTATTCCATTATGCCATTTGTTTATAACATGCATTTTAAATTTGTGTATTTTAGTAATAATGCTGCCTGTTTAATGTTTCATTTTGAACTTCATTTTCTTTTATCCTGATATTTTCAGTTTCTTTTTTCCTTTTTTCATTGTTATCACTACACAAATAATAAATCAACAAACATTTATAAAGTACTTAATATGTGCAGGAAAATTGCCATCCTGAAGGGATTCAGAGACAAAGAGTCCTGTCCTGTCCCCTGTCCTCCAGGAGCTTATGTTCTAGTTCCTAACATTCCTTCAAAAAGCCTTGTAACTAACAAGCATAGAAAGGCAAAATAATATTACCTATATATGAAAATGCATATTTCATTCTGAACCTCTACTCCATCACCTCTGCCAAAGGCTGAGTTATTTGTTTCATCAATGTCATGATTTATTACTGCAGTGACCAGAATTTTGATGTCTCAACATTGCTTTCCCTTACCTTACTATCATCGTTTTGGGTAAATTCTACTTCTACTTGTTTTTGTTCTATCTTAATATATCCAAATCTTCCCATATTTCTCTGTATCCATCATGTGTGTCATTTTCTAAGGCAGAATAATATCACATTTCATTTCGATAGTCTTTCCTCAATGATGGGGATACATTTTTGTTCCAATTATTTGCTGAAACAAAAAGTGCTGATATATGTGTGTGCACGCACATATATTCTACAGTTATTCCTCAATATAGCCAATTAATCAATTCTTCTTTTTTATAATGTATGTTTCTTTGATGACATCTTTTATTGAACATTTCCAGACAAATGACATGTTTACAGTACAGAGAAGTATGTTCATACCCATCATGAGGTAGCTAGGTATCACAGTAGATAACATTGTGGATTTGGAGTCAGGAAGACCTGTGTTCAGATCTGACCTCAGATCCTACTAGTGATGTGATATTGTGCAAATCACTTAATCTCTATCTACCTTATTTTCCTCAACTATAAAATAGGGATAATAAAAGCAACTACCTTTTAGAGTCATAAAGATTAAATGAGGCATCTGTAAAGTGCTTAACCCAGTGCCTGGTAAATATTTTCTGAGCTTTTTTTTTTTTTTTTAACCACAATGTAGTCAAGAAATTTATGTCAAAGTAAAACACTTTTACTTAGATAACCGGGGAGGTGTGCACACTAACAATACATGGAGCTTCAGTCCTGACATCACTTATGTCCAGGTTCCCATTTTATGAAGACTAAGATGTAAGAAATGGACTTTCAGTTGGGGCTTTAAAAATGACATCCTAAAGATAAAAGCCAGTGATATCTGTGATGTGAAAGAAATATGTGTTTATAGAGAATTTATGGTGTCATCTTCAAATGGGGAAGATGCTAACTCCTCAATTTGGGGAATAGTTCAGCTCTAGTGCTGATGATTGAGTTTTAGGATTTCTTTTCTTCATGATATATTGAGGATTTTTAGAGAGAAGTGGAAATATTCCCTGTTTTCCCCTTCTATAACAGCTCATCTCTGTGTGAAGAATTGGTACACAGCTATGATTCTCAAACTTTCTTTGTTCCCCAAGCTCCCCTCAGGTTCCGTATTACCCCCTCTGCCTCACTAACAAACAAGAACAATTGAATGTGGCAATGTTGTCAACTATCATGGGATAAATAATTAAACAGGAGAAGAGAAATCAAGTTAAGAACTGGAGATGAAATAGGGAAGTAGGAATGGGAAACAGATGGGCAAAAGGAGAAATAGACAGATACTGAGAAAAATAGGAGTTTACTGTCTGTTATCATGGAAAAAGCCATGCACTTGGAGTTCTCAGATGTCTGTTCAAATTCTAGCTCTGGCACAGTGGAATTAGTAGCAAGTCACCTTACCTATCCCAGCCTCAGTTTCTACATCTGTAAACTGAAGGGGATGGATTGGTGGTCTCCAAGCTCCCTTCGTGCTAAAGCTAACATTGTATGATTATGAATTTCAGAAGAGGAAACTGGGCAGATGTAGACATTTATTGCTGTGGCACCTGTTCTCAAGCCACTTGATTGCATTGCTGCAGGTCTTGATATTTTTTTCTAGGTTATTATGATCCGTAGAATTAGAGAAAAATTCTCCCAGAAAAATTTAAATATTGTTTGTATTATTTTCATATTTGATATTTTTAAAATCCTTTAAAGAATATCATGGGAATAAATTCACAAATCAAACTTAGTCTCTTTATACTGTATGCACGCATACTAGCCAAATCCTATGCTTAAGTTGATTAGACTAACCTATTCCTAAAGTCAGGGTTTGGCTTTTCCAGATTCCTGGTTGTTGTTGTTTTAATTATCATCATGGTAATAACAACAGTCATCATCTCCCTGATGAGTATTATTATCAATAATAAAAAGTAGCAGTTTTATATTTCTTTAAGGTTTGCCAAGCGCTTTATAAATATTATCTTACTTAATCCTGGTAAAAAACTTTTAGGATTAAATATTATCATAGTGTTGAAGTAGGGTGAGATATGAAATAATGATTTTATTAATGTCCTTAAAATATACATATTATCAGTATTAGGCCATATTGTGACCTGAATTTTCTTAACATATGAAAAAATCATCCCTAGAGGAAAGCAAAATGAAGCAATGTAAAGGATTGAATTTGTGACCTCAGATCAAATCCTGATAGTTGCTCACATGTGTGATTTGATGACAAATTCCTTAACTTCTTCAGTCTTTAGGGCCATCTGTAAAATGAGCATGTTGGATTAGATGACCTTGAAGCCTCTTTTGCATCTAAATTCTATGATCCTATGATTTAAGAGAAAACTCCTGAGCTATTTCAAGATTAAATGACTTGCTCAGAGTTACACAGCTAATAAATGTCAGAATGAGAATTTGAACATGGTACTTATTTGCATACTAATTATGTACTACTCGCCATTCCATGAACTTCTCCTGTTCTCTAGGCCTTTGTTCATCCTGGTTCTGTAGCTTGGGATGGCAATCCTCTGCATCTGCACGAATTACACAGAGATGCATAGGCTTTCACAGGTCTTATCAATGGAGTCCTATGCACTTTTGAGGTATCATCTCCTCCATGAAACCTTCCATGATTCCCTGGGATCATGGGACCAGGGATATAGACTCTCCCATACAAGATCATTTGGAATATTATACATCTTTCTTATGCACTATAATATTATAATTTGTAGTATATTTATTTGTGTAAGTTTCTTATGTTATTAACTAAACAGGATTGCACTAAGTTGAGTAGTTGATCCCTGGAGTAAAGAGAAAATTGCTACTAGATCCTCATATGTTGCAAACTGTGAATTGTTCCATGAAATATTAAATATGGGTCATTTAAAAGCCGAACATTTACATAATCATAGGCTTTAGTGCTAGAATGGGCCTTAGAGATCACTTTATCAAAAATTCTCTCATTTTACACTTAATACTAATAATAATTCCTTCCACTAAAGGGAAGCCACATTATGGTACGGTTATGAAGCCAAAGGACAAGCTCTGGCAAGTACTATCAAGTTGCAAAAGCTTTTTTAATGGGCTTGGTGAAAAGCATCCATTGTCTGAAAGCCATGCTACCTAGGCCTGAGGAGATTGATAGATACACCAAATAATACATCTTTCCCCTTTCCCACAACAAGAGTCCACCCCCAACTGCCACTCTAGCAACCACCATTTTCCTCAAGGTATAGGAAGTGGAGTTTGGGGTAAAAACCATCAAGCTCATGTAGGCTAACTCTCTACATCAAGGGGGGGGTGGTGGCAGCAAGGTGGCATAGTGCCTAGAGTGCTGCACCTAGAGTCAGGAAGACTCATCTTCCCTAGTTCAAATCCAGCCACAGAAACTTACTAACTGTGTGATTCTATGCAAGTTAGTCAACACTTTTTGCCTCAATTTCTTAATCTATAAAATATGCTGGAGGAGGAAATGATAAACTACTCTAGTATCTTTGCTAAGAAAACTCCAAATTGGCTCACAAAGTGTCAAACACAATTGACACAACCTAATAACAAGAGCCACAACAAAAACTATGTCCTAGGCACTGTGCTAAGCACTAGGGATAGGACAGGGACTAGATAGGATTTAGAGCTATGGTTTCAATGGTACAGGGAACATCCAGGTAAGGAAACTTCTACCAATCATGGTTGACATCTTGTGTGTGTGTGTGTGTGTGTGTGCGTGTGTGTTTGTGTATAAAATGATTGCAAAGTAACTTGGGGGAGAATGTTTGCAAATAACTTGGGACATTGGGAAAGACTTCATGTAAAAAGTGACTCTTAAGCTCAGCCTTAATGAGTCTAAGAGACAGAACTGTGGCTGGAGAACCTTCAAGTTATTGGGTTTCTGCAGTGGAAAAGCATGGAGATGAGATATAGAGATTGATGAGTTTGAAATAACACAAGTTGGATCACAGAGGATGTAGTGAAGGAGTGATGTCTAAGAAGATTGTAAAGGTAGAGGACGACCAAGTTGTGAAGAGACTTAAATTCATAAAAAGAAAAATATATACATATATGCACACACACATATATACATATTCACACATACATACATATACCTACACACATATATATGTATGTATGTGTATATATATATATATGTGTGTGTATATATATATATAACTACTGGATTTAATTGAGTAAAGGAGTTAAAATAATCAGAGTCATGGTTCTGGAAAATAACTTTGTCAACTGAATAGATATTGGATGGAAATGATGAGAACCTTAAGGTAGGAAGACCAAATGAGATGCTACTCAAATAATCCAGTAAGAGTTGATGAGTGATTAAACTAGGGATATGGTTGTGTGGAGATTATGTATGCACATATGCATATATATATATATGTATGTGTGTATGTATGTATGTATGTATATATACACACACATGCATATAGGTAACACATACATGTATGTGTGCACCTGCATGTGACTGTGTACTCATGAACATGTATGTATTACATACATACACATATGCACATTCATATACACACATACTAATCAGAGGACATAGGGATTATAATTCAACCCATGGGAGCTGATGTAACCAATTGAGAGAATATAGAGAGAAAAGAGAAGAGGACCTAATAATGAAACCTTTGATTATAGTCACAGTTAGAAGGCAGTTAACATGGCTGAGGGATGAGTAAAGCCAACAAGTCAGTCAGGATGCATTTATTAATCACTCACTATGAATGAGGCAATGTTCTTAGCACTGATGCTAAAAAGAAAGAAAAATCCAGCCCTCAAAGAATATACATTCTAATGGGGAAGATAATGCACAAATAGCTATATAACCATCATAAAGATATCTCTGTATGCATGTGTAAATATACATATATACAATTATATTAGGTAATGTCATTATAAAAAGTTGGATTTGAGCTAAACCTTAAAGGGAGCTAGGATGTGGAGGTGAGATGAAGAGTATTCCAGGAATAGAGAATAAGCAGTTAAAATGCATAGCATGAGGAAATGGGATATCATGTGGGAGGCACAGGAAAAGAAAAAAAAGGATAGTGCCATTGTAAAACACCATGAAGTGGAGTAAAGTGTATGAAACCTGCAGATGGAGCAAAAGGCTGCGTTGTGAAGGTCCTTAAAATCAAACAGGATTTTATACTTAAATGATGGAGGTAATAGAGATCACTGGAGTTTATTGAATAGGAGAGTTACATGGTCAAATTCTTCTTTTACACAGGTCATTTTGTCATATGAAGTAAGGAGCATGAAGGGTGGTTATGTAAGTCTAGGAGAAACGAGAAAGACTAATGTCCTTAAAACTTAGAGTGGAAAGAAAACCCATAAAGAGAAGGTGGTAAACACTATAAATGCTGCAGAGAAGTCAATGGGTATTCTGCAGTTTGAGAAAAGTTCAATAATTATGGCAACTAAAAGAAAATTAGTATTATTGGAGAGATTTTTTTTAGTTCAGTGACAAGGTCAGATTAAATAGAACTTATGGGAGAGTGGGTGAAGAGGAAAGGGAGGCATTGAGTGTAAATAGCATCTTCAAATTAAGAAAGGAAGGCAACACAGAATAATTATTAGCAAAAATAGTGGAATCAAGTAAATATTTTTGTTTGTTTTGTTTAAAAATGGGGGAAATGGAGAAGTAGTTATCAGGTAATTAATCATTAGAAAGGGAGACATGAAATATTGGAGAGAAGATGATAGTGATACCATGCAATAGTTTTGGCTACATCCATCTGGTCATCAAAGACCAGAGTAAAGAAGGAAAGAGTTGGGAATGAGAGAAAAGTGGTCTCAGAGTGAATGATCTCAGTTTTTTCAGTAAAGTATGATATGAGGACCTTAGCTGAGAAAATACTGATAGTGTTGTTTATTGGAAGCTTAAGGAGAAAAAGATAATGATGGTGTAATGATAATAAATTAATCTATTCCAATAAAGGAATTAAGGAATTAATTTTGTTTACCCCTCCCTATAACCAAATCCCATATTGCTGATGCCTAGAAAGCCCAGATAAAAAGATAAAGAGAATAAAAATATGTCATACATAGTAATGTTGAAATTGAAAAGCATTCATCTAAGATAGAAATGATAAGTAATATTAAAGATGACACATATTCCCCATCTTCAGGACCTGATATAATAATCCCAAATGAGAAAATATCTTGATTTTCTTGTTTCTCACTCTGGAGTCATCTGTTTCGGACTGGCACAAAAAAATGACACTATCTTTCTATTGAGAAAGAAACTCTCCATCCATCTGAGATAGAAATGAAAAGGTAAATTAGCAATAACTCACCTTTATGTAGTCTGTTAAGGTTTACAGATTATGAAATCAAAGTATTATTATTTCCATTTTACAGGAGGTAAAACTGAGATACCTTGCCTTTCCATAGCTAGAACATAAATCCAGATGTTATTGTTCATAACCCAGTGATTTTTGCCTAAAATCATGAAAAGAAGATGATAAACAATTATAAACCTAATCAAAACTTACTTGCTCTTAGTACAGTGATAATTTAGCCTTTTAAAAATATATGTTTTTAGGGGGCAGCTAGGTAATGCAGTGGATAAAGCACTGGCCCTGAATTCAGGAGGACCGGAGTTCAAATCTGGCTTCAGACACTTGACACTAGCTGTGTGACCTTGGGCAAGTCATTGCCCCCCCCAAAAAATATGTTTTTATTCAAAGAGAAAAACAGGCTCATACTAAAATTGTTTTTATGCATGTTAAGTATGCTGAGAAAGAGGGAAGAAATTATTTTGTTCCTTAGAAGAAAATCAATAAATATGAGGCAGGTAGGATTATGGCTAACAATTCCATTGAACAGCAAATTGTGTTATTAGCAGAGGATAGAATAGAAAATTATGAGAAATAAAGAATCCAAGTTAACAAGGTCAACAACCTGGCAAACATCAAATGCATCATTTATAAAGAAGGAGGTAACCATTCAAAGAAAGCGTCTTGAAGTAAGATATTAGGAATCAATAATTTCTTTTGCACACAGCATATGGGGGCGAGACTGATAGACAGAGACAGAGAGACAAAGAGAAAGACAGAGTCAGACAGAGACAGGCAGGGAGACAGAGAGAGATGGAAGGAGGAAGAAGGGAACAGTGGAAGGAAGGGAAATAGGAAAAAAGGAAGGAAGGAGAAAGAAGAAAGGAGGGAAGACAAAGTCAGGAAGAAAATCAGGCAAATTGAAACTAAGAAAATACAATCTGTGATAATAATTATTTGCTAAATATTCTGCCAGATAGAAATATTAAAGTAAGTTTAAAATACCAAAAAAGTTAAAAACTTATAAAATTTAAATGATGTCCTTCTAGTGCTTTTTTTTAAATTCTGCATTCTTTTTATCAATTTTTAATTGGCTCAGAGAATTAGCATATGCAAAACACATGTATTTCTTTAGGAAGACACAGTATATACTGTAGCAAGCCAAGAGATAATCAGTATATAAAACCACATTTGGATGAGACAATCATTCTAAAATTTCTAGCTAATATAATTAAGCTCCGGTAACAAATATTTAACTATCAAACAGAGAAGTAACTTAAATTTCCTTTAATAGTATATTAAACTATAACATAAATATGTTCAAAAACCAATTGATTCTAATTAGCTACTTATTTAATTCATGCTCCTTACAAAGAAAAGAGTTTTTATATAGCTTAGCACAACATGGCCTAAAGAGACCTCCTATAGTGAGAAGCTTGGGGAACAAATTTTAACAATAGCAGCCAAGCAACATACATTAAGGGCCTATTATGTGCCATTTCACAAAACCGGGATTCAAATGTTAAATTCCTACCTGAAATATAAACGGAGAGTCATTTTCCCATGATATCTAACTTCGGAAGGTGAACTTCAGTCACCCTATATTTACAACTAATTAGTCATATGTAGATACCCCTGCACAGGGACTTTATTACAAATTAAGTTGGATAGAAAAAAAATTAGTCAATGAGTGATGAATTTCTGACTGAAAATGAAGCTAAGTGGTATAATCCATGAAGTAATTGATGAGTGAGAACACAATAGGGGACAGAGTTTGATGTGCTGCTGAATTAAATACCAATTGTAAGGAAGAATTAAATAGATGAGGAAAGCTACTAGAATTCTATTCTGACAATCCAGTTTCTATAATTGGATGACCCCAAGGCAGTAAATAAAATGTGAAACCTTTGGTTAACCAGGTTCCCTTGACACACATCAACTAAAACCTCAACTTGAGACTTGTAGAAAAGATCTTGGTACTTGGGAAAGTCAATCACAGCAAATACATTTGGATGTGACATGTGATGTGAGTTGTTTTTTACTGCTAGTCTTTATGAGAAGCATGATTTGTAATGATCTTTATTAATTAATAAAATCCTCCGGAATTATGTTTTACAGTTATTGATGGTGTTCCAATTTCCTACTCCTACCTTCCACATGAATTTTAAAAAATTATAGAACTGGACCATATCATTTATAAAGACCTTTTTGATTTCTTTTTGCAACAAATACCAATCATCTGGAAAGGGTGACTGTGCAACAGAAGCTTTTACTATAGAGGTGTTTTGGATAGCTTAACTTCCCATGTTTGCAGTTCTTTGATTCCTGCAAGACATAATGTTATCACAAATCTGTATTGTTGACTATTCAATAATTTAATATTTGATGATGATGGGAAAGAGCTTTCTGGACCTTTAAATACATTGGTGTAAAAAGCTCCTAGCAAGGAAATTTCCTTTTCTTATGTTGATCAGCAACTCATATAAAACTTAAAGTGTTAGAGGAGTGGTTCTTAACTGTGTGTGTGTGTGTGTGTGTGTGTGTGTGTGTGTTGAGGGGGGTAGGGGAGAGAGAGAGAGAGAGAGAGAGATGGACTCTTTTAGGAAATTTGAAGAACCTTATAAACCACCTCTCAGAGTAATGTTTGAAGTATATAAAAATAAAATGTGACTACAAAGAAAAAATATATTGAAATGCAGTGATCAAAACATTAAAAAGGTGGGCAGCTAGATGGTGCAGTGGATAAAGCACTGGCCCTGGATTTAGGAGGACCTGAGTTCAAATCCGGCCTCAGACACTTGACACTTACTAGCTGTATGACCCTGGGCAAATCACTTAACCCACATTGCCTTAAAAAAAAATCCAAAACATTAAAAAAGGGGAAAATATTCATGTATACCAGGTTAAGATACCTTTTCTTAAAGAGTTTTTCAGGCTACTGGGAGCATGAGCAACTTAACCTGTGAGTACATACCAGTTATAGGAAACTTAGAATTTCTTTGGTATAGGGAAGTTAGATTAACTTTCTCTCCATCAACGTGGATCAGAGCCAACTATGTAACTTAGAGTATATGAGAATTTTCTAGAATTATGATAGCGTAAGTGACTTGCCCACAGTCACATAGCCAATATGTGGGAGAGTTCATATATAAATCAAGGTCTTCCTGACTTTGAGACTAGATCTTTATCTGCTATGCAACATTGTCATTGAAATTGTAATGCCTAGGGGCGGAGCCAAGATGGCAGAGAGGAATCAGCAAGCTGCCTGAGCTCTCCTTCTGTTCCCTCAAATAGAACATTAAATCAAGCCTCTGCATGGATTCTGAAACTACAGAACCTGCAAAGAGACAGAGACGCAGTCTTACAACTAGAGATAATTTAGAAGACTTCAGGAAAAGGTTGGTCTGACTTGGGCAAAAGGGAGGCCCAGTGCAGGGCATCAGCCCAGTGCCGAGGGGTTCTGGGCAAGTCAGCAGGAGCTGTGGGCCACAGCCAAACAACTGAGGCCCCTGGAACCTGACTCAAAAATCTGATGGCCAATAAGGACAGTGGAAAAACCTACCTGCACCAGCTGAGAGGGCAAGTTGCCAGCTGTAGGGCCATGAACAGGACAGGCGGGATCAGGCGCCTGACCGAGCACACTCAGATAGGAAATGCAGGGGGGCAAACGGCACACACTATAAAGGCCTCAGAGTAAAAAGCCAATAAAACAGCACCTATACCCCTGCACAAGAAGCCCAAAACAGGGACCCTGGTGCCCCCAGAGCAGACCTCAACTTAAAAAATAAATAAATTAGCTGCAATAATGTGTAAGAAGCAAAAATGAGCCCTCTCCATTGAGAGCTTCTGTAACAATAGGGAAAAAAGCCAACACAAACTCAGATGAGGACAATACCCTCAAACTGCCTACATGTGAAGCCTCGCGAGGGAAGGTGAATTGGTCTCAAGAATAAAAAGTTTTGCTGGAAGAGCTCAAAAAGGATTTTAAAAATCAATTGAGAGAGGTAGAAGAAAAAATGGGGAGAGAAATGAAAGCAAAACAAGAAAACTATGAAAAAAGAATCAGCAGCTTGGAATAGGAAGCACAAAAACTGACTGGCCAAATGGAAAAAAAGTGCATAATTTCACTGAAGTAAACAATGCCTTAAAAAATTCATTTGGCCAAATGGAAAAAAAAGGTGCATAATCTCACTGAAGAAAACAATGCCTTAAAATATTCATTTGGCCAAATGGAAAAAATGGTGCATAATCTCACTGAAGTAAACAATACCTTAAAAATTAAAATTGGACAGTTGGAAGATAAGGAACCCATGAGACACCAGGAATCAGTCAAGCAGAAGCAAAAGAATGAAAAAATAGAAGAAAATGTGAAATACCTCATTGGAAAGACAACTGATCTGGAAAACAGATCCAGGAGAGACAATTTGAGAATCATTGGTCTGCCTGAAAGCCATGACCAGAAAAAGAATCTAGACACCATATTCCAGGAAATTATTAAGGAGAACTGCCCTGATATAGAATCAGAGCATAAAATCAACATTGAAAGATCACCTCCTGAAAGAGACCCCAAAAGGAAAACTCCAATGAATATTGTAGCCAAATTCCAGAATTATCAGGTGAAGGAGAAAATACTCCAAGCAGCCAGAAAGGAGCAATTTAAATATAATGGAGCCACAGAAAGGATTGCTCAGGACCTGGCTACTTCATCATTAAAGGACCACAAGGCTTGGAATATGATATTCTGGAAGGCAAAGGAGCTTGGATTGTGGCCAAGAATCTATTAGCCAGCAAAAATGTTCATTCTCTTTCAGGGGAAAAGATGGACATTTAATGACATTGGGGGCTTTCAATCTTTTTGATGAAAAGACTAGAACTGAATAGAAAATTTTATCTTAACATACAAGACTCAAAAGAAGTTTAAAAAGGTAAACAGAGGGGGAAAAAAGGTTACTCAATTAGGTTAAACTGTTTATATCCCTACACAGGAAGATAATACTCATAACTCTTAAGAACTGCAAATGTATTTGGGCAGGGAGAAGGACTTTACACAGAGGGTATAAATATAAATTGTCTTTGATGTGATGATACAAAAAAATTAAGGGGTTAAAAAGGGAGTCTTTGGGGAGGAGAGGAAAGAGGATGGGGAATGGGGTGAATTACATCATACGAAGATGTGAAAAAAACCTATTCCAATAGAGGGAAAGAAAGAAGGGGTGAACATTGTTTCAATCCTACTCTAATTAGATTTTATTCAAAGAGGGAATAACATATACATTCATTGGAATAAAGAAACTTTGCTCATTCTTTAGGCAAATAAAAGGGGAAGGGAAAGGGGGGACTGATAGAAGGGAGGACAAAATCAAGGGAGAAAAGGGCAAAGAAAAGAGAGGGTGGTGATAAAAAGGCATCACAGACTGGGGGAGGCAGGGGTAAGAAGTAAAACATTGCTGAGGAGGAATAGGATGAAAGAAGAGGGGAAAGGTACAAAGTGGGTAAATAGAATGGAGGGGAATAGAAAGTCAGTAATAATCACTGTGAATGTGAATGGGATGAACTCTGCTATAAAATGGAACCAAATTGCAGAGTGGATTTAAAAGCAGAATCCTACAATATGCTGATTACATTTGAAGCAGAGAGATACCCACAGAGTAAAGGTAAAAGGCTGGAGCAGAATATATTATGCTTCAGCTAAAGTAAAAAAATGCACGGGTAGCAATCCTTATCTCAGACAAAGTGCAGGCAAAAATAGATCTCATTAAAAGAGATAAGGAAGGAAATTACATCTTGCTTAAAGGTACTATAGTTAATGAAGTAATATCAATATTAAATATTTATGTGCCAAGTGGTATAGCATCCAAGTTCTTAGAGGAGAAATTAAATGAATTACAATTGGAATTAGACAGGAATACTATACTAGTGGGGGACCTGAATCTCCCCCTCTCAGAATTAGATAAATCTAGCTGAAAAATAAATAAGAAAGAAGTGAAAGAGGTGAATAGATTAGTAGAAAAGTTAGACATGATAGATGTCTGGAGAAAATTGAATGGGGATAGAAAGGAATATACCTTTTTCTCAGCAGTACATGGCACATTTTCAAAAACTGACCGTGTATTAGCGCACAAAAATATTATAGTCAAATGTAGAAAGGCAGAAATAGTAAATACATCCTTCTCAGGTCATGATGCAATAAAAATTACATGTAAGAAAGAGCCAGGGAAAAGTAGAATGAAAATCAATTGGAAACTAAATAATTTCATTCTAAAGAATGAAGGGGCCAAACAACAAATCATAGAAACAATCAATAACTATATCCAAGAGAATGACAATAATGAGACAACATACCAAAATCTTTGGGATGCAGCCAAAGCAGTGCTTAGGGGAAAATTTATAGCTCTAAATGCTTACATGAATAAAAAAGAGAAAGAGGAGATTAATGAATTGGGCATGCAACTTAAAAAGCTAGAAAAAGAACAAATTAGACATCCCCAATTAGATACTAAACTAGAGATCCTGAAAATTAAAGGAGAAATTAATAAGATTGAAAGCAAACAAAACCCCAACTATTTAATTAATCGATAAAAATAAGAGCTGGTTTTATGAAAAAACCAATAAAATAGATAAAATATTGGTTAATTTGATTAAAAAAAAGAAAGAAGAAAACCAAATTACCAGTATCAAAAATGAAAAGGGCAATGTTACCACCAATGAAGTAGAAATTAAAGCAATAATTAGGAAATATTTTACCCAACTGTATGCCAATAAAATTGACAATCTAAATGAAATGGATGAATATTTACAAAAATACAAACTGCTCAGGTTAACTGAAGAGGAAATAAAATCCTTAAATACACCCATATTAGAAAAAGAAATTGAACAAGCCATTAATGAACTCCCTAAGAAAAAATCCCAAGGGCCAGATGGGTTTATGGCTGAATTTTACCAAACATTTAAAGAACAATTAATTCCAATATTATACAAATTATTTGGAAAAATAGGTGAAGAAGGAGTTTTACTAAATTTGTTTTATGACACAAGTATGGTGGTGATACCAAAACCAGGCAAAGCAAAAACAGAGAAAGAAAATTATAGACCAATTTCCCTAATGAATATTGATGCTAAAATCTTAACTAAGATATTAGCAAGGAGATTACAGCAAGTGATCACCAGGATAATACACTATGACCACGTGGGATGTATACCAGGAATGCAGGGCTGGTTCAACATTAGGAAAACTATTAACATAATCAACCACATCAATAAGAAAACCAACCAAAATCATATGATTATCTCAATAGATGCAGAGAAAGCTTTTGACAAAATACAGCACCCATTCCTAACAAAAACACTAGAGAGTTTAGGAATAGGTGGAGCTTTCCTAAAAATAATAAACAGTATCTACCTAAAGCCATCAGCAAGTATTATTAATTTAAAAAAAGAAATTATAATGGCTTCCTCAGTTACCTCTCTTAGAATAATCAATAGTGCCAATGCATTATAATTATTGGGCTCCCATGATAGTAAGTACATATTTTATACATGGATTAATCTTTAGTAAATTATTATTATACCATGGGCTATCATGTTATTTCACAATGAAGCAGCCTGTTATCATCTAGCAAAGAACTAACAAGTTCTTTAATATCTAAAGAACTGTAATA